>NW_024090361.1:0-42673 GCF_014356525.2 Nilaparvata lugens
CGAGATACTTTTGTTTTAGTGTGATTCACGATAGTTAGTCAATGTTTGTTTCAGTGTGTTTCACGATGATTAGTCCATGTGAACTTTCAATTTTTTGTGAAAAAAATCGCTCAAACTTCGTGATCTTATGGTCTTTGATGCGAGAAACACGAATCTGAAATCATTTTTGCAAAAATGACTTACCGTTCAGGAGATATTACCAAATTTTAGCCAATCTGAGATACTTTTTGTTCCAGTGTGATGATCATGGTCTTTGATGCGAGAAACACGACGGCCATATATCTAATGAACGGTAAGGAATTTCGCCATGTGATGACATTATATGTTTCTCTCGTCAAATATTTACCATTGCTGAGAGTTTTAGCGATTTTAATTAATTTTCGGATTCATGAAAAATGAATCCGTTACCTGTTGCTTTTCTCTGCTGTGCTGTTCTAATTCTCATCCAATGAGCTCAGTAGTCACAAAAATCCTGAGAATTTGAATTTCCCGCTCAAATTAGTCAGTACCTCTTGCATTTTGTATTGCATGTTTCTGTTGCCCTGGTATTATTCTAGTTGGTTTTAATTCTGTACCAGGGAGTCAGAACACTTGAAGAGGTAGCCGGTTTTCCAACGCCTTCCAATGCAAGCATAGGCAACCCGCACACTGATTTACTTTGTGTACCTCTTGCATGTTTCTGATGCCCTGGTAGAAATCTGGTCATTTCTAATATGCAAATGAGCTACTATTTGAGCGGGAAATTCAATTTCTCAGGATTTATACTATTTGAGCGGGAAATTCAAATGTCTCATGATTAGCGGGAAATTCAAATTTCTCATTATTTATACTATTTGAGCGGGAAATTCAAATTTCTCATGATTTATATAATAATATTTGAGCGGGAAATTAAAATTTCTCATGATTTATGTTACTACTGAGCTCATTTGTATTTTAGAAGTTAAAACAGGAAGTTAAAACATAGCAAGTGGTACTGAGGCATTATACCGATTATTGCTTACACACATTAAATACTATATGTGTTTAGTTCAGGTTGATGTGTTTTTATTTTCAAATTCATCAAATGTAAGACTTTAATTTGGTACCAAAATCAAACAAATCCGACCATCCTTCGGAGTTCCAAGATATACATCATTTGAATTCTGGAAACAGACGAAAAAAAGGTAGGCCAAGGAACAGGTGGGTGGACCGAGTGAGAGGATGGAAAGAAAGAGCCATAAACAGAGAGGAATGGAGGCGGTGTTATGGGGAGGCTAGGGCTCACCTAGGGCTGTAGCGCGGATAAAGAAAGAAAAGAATTCTGGAAAAATAAGATTTATTGAAAATAAAATTCCAATGCAAGTAAGTTACATTCTTATCCAAAGCAAAGACATAAATAGAGGTTGTAAATGATTAGTCTCAAATATGATGCGAAATTGTCACAGTAACAATAAATATACATCGATCTAACTAAGCCTAATAATTCGGAATAGAATTGATAAAGTTGGCAAATCTTTACAAAAATTGAGTACAAATGAATATTTATAGCATTTAAAATTGTTTACAACTAATTACACAGGTTATTACTATATTTTACAAATTCACAACTTTAAGAAAAGTATAAAATCTATTTGGAATGAAAAGTTTAGTTCAATAATTTTTCATTTTCTATATTAATCTGTAATAATTTGGTAGTTTTTTCATAACTTTCGTTTTCATGGGCAGTAGGCGTATTTGACACTTTAATATTAGAAAATAAACATGCAAGTTGTCAACTTTGATTTTTCAAAGTTGTGTGATTCAAGTTTGTAGAAGAAGAAAGAAATCTAGACTACTAGAGAAGAAGAAGAAGAAGAAAGAAATCTAGACTACTAGAGAAGAAGAAGAAGAAAGAATCTAGACTACTAGAGAAGAAGAAGAAGAAATCTAGAAAGAAGTAGTTGACAGAAGAAAACTGATCAAGTAAGTATACCAAAGAATAGTTGAATGTAGAATAATAGTGAAATTTAAGAAAAGAATACAAGGTTAAAATAAAATATCCTAATTACAGTCTTACATGATACAGAGTGATTCAGTACAGTATATCCATTTCACACTTCATCACTAATAATTTATGCTTAATTTAAAATTGAAATATTGGAGGATTCAAAGAAGACATGTTGAGTCGCCCCCAGCTCCATGTAGGATCACAACCCAACAATGTTGTTCAAGAATTTAAATCAATTATCACACTCAACTTATAATATAAACAACCTTTGATTGATACTGTGCCTTGTGCTTTAAACAAGTAGTATGCATCTGTCAAGTAATACTTGTTAGAGAATGAGCATTATCACAATTTCCTTCAATCTTCAAGTTCGCTATACTTCAATAATTTGAGAATGTAACACTTGACAGCGCATGCGTAGTACTGGAAATTTAAAAAATGACAAAATGAGGACACTCCATCTTTGATCATTTTCAAGCCAACAGTAGTGCGTTTCAAACTGATTCATAATGAAGGGAAAAATGATTGAAAAACAACCAGAGCTAGAAATCATTCATTTATTATTCTCCCACAACAACCGATTCAAGGATAAAGGAATTTACAGTGAAAATGCTACAATATTCACTCTACAGTATTATCAGAATGTAAATTATTGTAACACTTTTACTGTATTGGAATTAATTTGATACGCATTACTGTTGACTGAGAGTAATCTCTCGTTGACCATTCAACTAATGGTTAATTATTGAAACTACTCAACTGGTATTGTGACAACTCAAGCGCTGAATAAAACACTCAATTTTACATAATTTTCGAATAAGCAGTGATGTGTTTCAAACAGATTCATAATGAAGGAGAAAAATGATTACAAAACAACCAAATCAGAAATCTTTATTATTCTCTCACACCAACCGATTCAAGGATAAAGGAATTTACAGCAAAAATGCTACAACATAAACAATTGTAACACTTTTACTATATTTCAATCAATTTGAAACACATCACTTTGGCCTGAGAGGTTAACACTAACCTCTTTTCTCAACAGAACCAAACTTAAATAAACCATTCTACGAATGTAACAATTTTTAAGTTATTGAAATAGTTCAACAACTCTACAGCTAAAGGCACTAAAATCATTTAATAATACCGCCCTACTAAGCAAAAACGCAGTATCTACCAAATTTTCACAAAATGACTTACATTTATCAAAATTCTCAGATCAACGACGAGCTCTATCTATTAAACTGAACAAGAACGCAGTATTTCCTTTCGTTTTAAGAAATAATGACATCAAACACGCAGTATCTACATGATATTTCTTTCAACACCAAGCAAAAACGCAGTATTTAACAATGTACTAAGGAAAAACGCAGTATCTACAGCTCAGATACTGCGTTGTTCCTCAGGAACATCACTTACTGCGTTCTTGCTTAGTATATTAGAGGTGACCATATATTTATTTGCAGTAACTGACAGTGTGTAACACAGCTTAACCTATAAAGAAAAGATTCATCAGTGATAATAAAGTTTGCCTCTCTCTATGATAAAATTATATCCATTCTGTTACAACAAAAATTAATTGACTGTACTGCATTTTTTCCAAGGTGTTGATATAATTTTGGTGGTTTATACTAAGGAAAAACGTAGTACTGCATTTTCACTCAAGTATTGGAATGAAATGTTGGTGGTTTATACTAGAGAAAAACGCAATACTGCATTTTTGCTTAGCCCACTTGTGATTAAAGAGATGCTATTGCCCAGTAAATGCAGTATCTGCTTTAATGTCCTAACATAATATTTTTTGTGGATTTTTACTAAAAAAAATAATCTTTTATGTAGACTATATCTATATACATCCACAGTATAAGCTAAAACCTATTTTAGTTGTTTCAAATACAATTCAAACTTTGACCTCATTTTTCTCAGTTTGGTTACGGTACTTCAATAGATAATGCGTTCTTGTTTAGTAGGGCAGAATACTGTAACCAGGTAATTGACTAATTACAAAAATATTCAATTGAAGCAATAATTGAAATAATGTTTCTGAAATTACGGTTTTAGAAAATACCAAAACATTTCTGTTTCTGAGATTACGTTTTCAGTAAACGACCAAACCATTTCACTTCATCACCAATAAATTTGTCCTCTAAAACTAATCAAACATCAATTCTGTCAACAAATACAAAATTTGAAACGCATTAAAATAAAATTGAATGAATAAATTTGCAACTTGTACAAAGCCTGGATACCCGACTAAATTCTCTTTAATAGATTAATAGCATTTCACAGTTCACAATACTTTCTGGACATCTTGTTTTTTGTAGAGAGGTAGGCTACTTGTTAATTTTTCTATTGTGAGGTCCACGCTATTATGGCAGTGAAGAAAGATAGGAGAACAGTGTTGCCGATTCTCTGCCTTTCCACTGCCTTCTATCATAGAGAAACAATAGCGTAAGTAGATATCCCATGGTATAGGACGTTTATGTCGCAACTTTTACTGTTATCTCAAGCCGATAGTCATACACTCTTACCCCAACAAAACAGTAATAATCGACAGTAATATAAACGGCTTAATGTAACAGTAAACGTTGCAACATGAACGCCCAATACCACGTGATATCTACTTACACTTTTGTTTCTCTATGCTTCTATAGAGTCAGATAGCTGATACCAGTATATCTGATATTATAAACAATAATCTATAATTATATTTGAATTATCAATATATTTTTCAATGATCAAATAATGAATGTTTATGATTGAAAACAAATATTTTGTATATTAATTATATTTATAAATTGTTAAAAATGATCTGGCAACGTTGCAGAGCGCTATCTGTTTTGTCGAATAATAGACAAGGATAGCAACACCAATGTTAATCAAATACTGCCATTATAACGTGGACCTCACTATAATAATTTTGTAAATTTGTACATTCGTGTAAAGGTCTCGACTACCTGAAAATAATGTTCTGCATAAAACCATAGAGAAACAATAGCATAAGTAGATATCCCATGGTATAGGGCGTTTATGTCGCAACTTTTACTGTTATCTCAAGCTGATAGTCCATGTAGTTCTTTCCTGTGAAGCTTTATGAAGTTGGTAGTCTCTCATATTGTGCCGTTCATACACTTTTATCCGGTCAAAACAGTAAAAATTGACAATAATCGGCTTGAGATAACAGTAAAAGTTGCGACATAAACGCCCTATACCATGGGATATCTACTTACGCTATTGTTTCTCTATCATAAAACTTTGTCTAATGTCTATAGATTTCTGGTCCAATAGTTGTAGACTTTTCAGTTGTAATATTGTAAATGAATAATAGATAAATAGACAGGTAGCGGTGATTCGGAGATCTGCACAATCGGCGGCTATGGTTTATAACTTCGCGAGGTATACTGTTCACAGAACTACTAGTTATTATGCTGCATCTACTTATTGGCCCAACGGAGGCCAATGTGTGGATGGGAGGTTTGCAATGCTGGCCAAATTGCAAGCTGGACCAGCTTACTAGGCCAGCGACTGGGTGAAGTACCGACTATAGTGAGGTCCACGTTATAATGACAGTATTTGATCAACTTTGGTTTTGCTATCCTTGTCTATCACTCGACAAAGCCGGTGGTACTATCCTTTTCTAGGTCCACAACCATGCCAATTATGTTTTTGACAGTGTAGAAATAAAATTAATTAATGCAGAGAATCGGCATCGTTATTCTTCCATCTTTATCCTCTGCCATTATAACGTGGACCTCACTATAGGCACAAGTTTTGGAGTGAATTTGACCTTATTCAGCTGGCAATACACAAAAATATTGATAGTTCAAATTCAGATTTCACTTTTCAAATAACTGTATAACGTTCTCTATCTGTGCAAGCAATTTCGACTTTTTGAAAATCTATTTTTCAGATAGGGTGCTTTAAGAAATGTTTTCTTTTAATTCGAATTGGAAAGGAAGAAAATTATATTGTGTTCTATGAATAATTTTTTAATTTATTAAGAGTATTTTTTCAACAAGTAACATTGTTAATCGTGTGACTTTTTTGATGATAACAATATTCTACATCACTGATTAAACAGCTGAGCAGGTACCAGGCAGTGAAAGTCACGATCAGCTGGATAAAGCAGACAACAAATTCAGTTCCCAGTAGTCTCTGTTCCAAGTCACACCAAGTTGAGTCTGTGTTGTGAAAGTCGTTTCGTGTTATTCTTTGCAAGTGTTTATAAATATATTATTACAAGCTGTATTTAATTAGTAAAGTCTACAATCAAATCAAGTGATAATTTAGTGGTTATTGAAGTAAATATGAAACAGTGTAATTTTTTCCTACGCTACTTCTTGCTTTAAAGGTTAGTTGAAGTATCTTTTTTCAAGTGTAAATTCTAATTTTGAAATGAACTTTCTTTGAAGCTTTCATTTTAGCCGGTTTATTATTATTAATTTGTTTATTATTCAACTTTAACTTTGTTGAAATTTTGAAATTACCACATACATTATAAAGTAAATTTATTTCCAATTTTCTATTTCAATACTGTACTTCTGTTTTTAAAATATTTTTGAGCATAGATATTAGCCTTCTCAAATATTTCAAAATATATTTTAAAACAACAAATTGTCTTATCATTTTAATTTAAATCATGCTAGTCTATATTAATGCATAATTTGATTATTTCAATGAAAGTCAGCCCTATATTTTTACTTAGTTATGCTATTTACAATGTTTTATTTTTTATAGTTATATAAATTCAATATTATTTGATCAAGTTATCTTTTTTTAGGCATACTTTTTTGAGGTTTGGCAAATAGTTTAAAATTCGATACCTATTTTTCTAATTAGTCTGGTCTTTTAAATTTGAGAAACAAACTTTAATAAGAAAATACATTTCTATTCCATAAGATATAATCATATATTATCTATTTATTTATAAAGTTGACAAAACACACTATTTATTAATATATTATGATTATTAATCTAGTTTTCCTTATTCCTCCAGGATTGATATACAACTGAAGTAAAGATTATCAGAAGACATCAGTTATTCGTGAAGAACAGCTCTACTACAATAAGATATGGATCGGTGAATTTGGTATGAGTTATCTGGTATTTATATTATGACAGGCTAGAATTTTCTAACACTCTCCCATAATACAGATGTTAGGGATGTTTGTGGTGGTTACTATTATAAAACAGTTCAGCCCTACCCTCTCGGCAGTGTCAAGCTCCGTCTGGTTGGTTCTGAGTCCAATGGGTGCTTTCAAGTTAGAGTCAACTGACCTGCAGATCGCATTTCCGTGCCAACAACTAGACGGACTTGTGCACTGTTTGTTTGTGGTTTGTGGTTGACTGTGAAGTAAGAAAATCACTATGAATTGGGGTTGAGTGGTCAGGGTCCCGATAGGCTATTTGCAGTTGTCAGTCGAGTATTTCATTTCTGATCAGTGCCCTTTGTGGTGGTTCCACAGCTTTTTCATGATGGTTGCGGGCTCAGTACAGCACTAATTTGATGAGTAGGTGGAGTACTATTACACTGTGGCCTGGTCTGATCTGTTCTATGAGACTGGCTGTGCAAATATTAGATGACAGTGCCTTCAGCAAACTTAGAAAAGGGAATAATAGAATTTGAGTTGAGAATTAGAATTAAGACATCATAGATCTAAGTTTAGTTTTAAGACTGAATTAATATTAGCAAAGTGTAGCCTCTAGCCTTTGCTAGTTGGCGGGGGATTAGAAAGTATAGCCTCTAGCCTTTGCTAGTTGGCGGGGGATTAGAAAGTATAGCCTCTAGCCTTTGCTAGTTGGCGGGGGATTAGAAAGTATAGCCTCTAGCCTTTGCTAGTTGGCGGGGGATTAGAAAGTATAGCCTCTAGCCTTTGCTAGTTGGCGGGGGATTAGAAAGTATAGCCTCTAGCCTTTGCTAGTTGGCGGGGGATTAGAAAGTATAGCCTCTAGCCTTTGCTAGTTGGCGGGGGATTAGAAAGTATAGCCTCTAGCCTTTGCTAGTTGGCGGGGGATTAGAAAGTATAGCCTCTAGCCTTTGCTAGTTGGCGGGGGATTAGAAAGTATAGCCTCTAGCCTTTGCTAGTTGGCGGGGGATTAGAAAGTATAGCCTCTAGCCTTTGCTAGTTGGCGGGGGATTAGAAAGTATAGCCTCTAGCCTTTGCTAGTTGGCGGGGGATTAGAAAGTATAGCCTCTAGCCTTTGCTAGTTGGCGGGGGATTAGAAAGTATAGCCTCTAGCCTTTGCTAGTTGGCGGGGGATTAGAAAGTATAGCCTCTAGCCTTTGCTAGTTGGCGGGGGATTAGAAAGTATAGCCTCTAGCCTTTGCTAGTTGGCGGGGGATTAGAAAGTATAGCCTCTAGCCTTTGCTAGTTGGCGGGGGATTAGAAAGTATAGCCTCTAGCCTTTGCTAGTTGGCGGCAATACACAAAAAAATTGATAGTTCAAATTCAGATTTCACTTTTCAAATAACTGTGGAACGTTCTCTAGCTGTGCAAGCAATTTCGACTTTTTGAAAATCTATTTTTCAGATAGGGTGCTTTAAGAAATGTTTTCTTTTAATTCGAATTGGAAAGGAAGAAAATTATATTGTGTTCTATGAATAATTTTCTAATTTATTAAGAGTATTTTTTCAACAAGTAACATTGTTGATCGTGTGACTTTTTTGATCATAACAGTATTCTACATCACTGATTAAACAGCTGAGCAGGTACCAGGCAGTGAAAGTCAGCTGGATAAAGCAGACAACAAATTCAGTTCCCAGTAGTCTCTGTTCCAAGTCACACCAAGTTGAGTCTGTGTTGTGAAAGTCGTTTCGTGTTATTCTTTGCAAGTGTTTATAAATATATTATTACAAGCTGTATTTAATTAGTAAAGTCTACAATCAAATCAAGTGGTTATTGAAGTAAATATGAAACAGTGTAATTTTTTCCTACGCTACTTCTTGCTTTAAAGGTTAGTTGAAGTATCTTTTTTCAAGTGTAAATTCTAATTTTGAAATGAACTTTCTTTGAAGCTTTCATTTTAGCCGGTTTATTATTATTAATTTGTTTATTATTCAACTTTAACTTTGTTGAAATTTTGAAATTACCACATACATTATAAAGTAAATTTATTTCCAATTTTCTATTTCAATACTGTACTTCTGTTTTTAAAATATTTTTGAGCATAGATATTAGCCTTCTCAAATATTTCAAAATATATTTTAAAACAACAAATTGTCTTATCATTTTAATTTAAATCATGCTAGTCTATATTAATGCATAATTTGATTATTTCAATAAAAGTCAGCCCTATATTTTTACTTAGTTATGCTATTTACAATGTTTTATTTTTTTATAGTTATATAAATTCAATATTATTTGATCAAGTTATCTTTTTTTAAGCATACTTTTTTGAGGTTTGGCAAATAGTTTAAAATTCGATACCTTTTTTCTAATTAGTCTGGTCTTTTTAATTTGAGAAACAAACTTTAATAAGAAAATACATTTCTATTCCATAAGATATAATCATATATTATCTATTTCATTTAAAAAGTTGACAAAACACACTATTTATCAATATATTATGATTATTAATCTAGTTTTCCTTATTCCTCCAGGATTGATATACAACTGAAGTAAAGATTATCAGAAGACATCAGTTATTCATGAAGAACAGCTCTACTACAATAAGATATGGATCGGTGAATTTGGTATGAGTTATCTGGTATTTATATTATGACAGGCTAGCATTTTCTAACACTCTCCCATAATACAGATGTTAGGGATGTTTGTGGTGGTTACTATTATAAAACAGTTCAGCCCTACCCTCTCGGCAGTGTCAAGCTCCGTCTGGTTGGTTCTGAGTCCAATGGGTGCTTTCAAGTTAGGAGTCACAGACCTGCAGATCGCATTTCCGTGCCAACAACTTGACGGACTTGTGCACTGTTTGTTTGTGGTTTGTGGTTGACTGTGAAGTAAGAAAATCACTATGAATTGGGGTTGAGTGGTCAGGGTCCCGATAGGCTATTTGCAGTTGTCAGTCGAGTATTTCATTTCTGATCAGTGCCCTTTGTGGTGGTTCCACAGCTTTTTCATGATGGTTGCGGGCTCAGTACAGCACTAACTTGATGAGTAGGTGGAGTACTATTACACTGTGGCCTGGTCTGATCTGTTCTATGAGACTGGCTGTGCAAATATTAGATGACAGTGCCTTCAGCAAACTTAGAAAAGGGAATAATAGAATTTGAGTTGAGAATTAGAATTAAGACATCATAGATCTAAGTTTAGTTTTAAGACTGAATGAATATTAGCAAAGTGTAGCCTCTAGCCTTTGCTAGTTGGCGGGGGATTAGAAAGTACAGCCTCTAGCCTTTGCTAGTTGGCGGGGGATTAGAAAGTACAGCCTCTAGCCTTTGCTAGTTGGCGGGGAACTTGAGATCAATGCTATCTTTGATAGCTTGGGGTTGAACTGATTTCTAACCTAATTTAGGAGTTAACTTGCATGCAATTCAGTTTATAAGTAATACTATATCGATAAAGGAAATACACAAGTTACATCAAAGAGGGTAGATGACCCTTGGAGATGCTGGAAAGTGGAGATATTCTTGAGAAATTCAAGGATCTCTTCCACTCTACTCTATTAAGTATTATTGAGAGTAATATACTCTCATAGATACTGTAGGGTATAATCATTCATTCCTGGTGTTTCTGGTAGTGCCATAGTTTAGTTTAGTGTCAAGTCAAGACTTTTGTAAATAATTGGAGATATTCTTGAGAAATTCAAGAATTCTCTGATAAGTGTCTTTGAGAAAAGGAACTCTCATTGATGCTGTAGGGCACATCAAATATAGCAGGTAGTGCTATACCTAGTTTAGATTTAAGTAAAGACCCTTGAAAAAAATTGGAGATCTTGAGAAATTCAAGAATTCTCTGATAAGTGTCTTTGAGAAAAGGAACTCTCATAGATGCTGTAGGGCACATCACTCCTGGTAGATCGGGTAGTGATGGATATACCTAGTTTAGATTAGTTTTAAGTAAAGACCCTTGAAAAAAATTGGAGATCTTGAGAAATTCAAGAATTCTCTGATAAGTGTCTTTGAGGAAAAGGAACTCTCATTGATGCTGTAGGGCACATCAAATATAGTAGTACCTGAACTACCAGGATTCTGGTAGTTCAGGTAGTGCTATACCTAGTTTAGGTTAGTTTAGTTTTAAGTAAAGACCCTTGAAAAAAATGGAGATCTTGAGAAATTCAAGAATTCTCTGATAAGTGTCTTTGAGGAAAAGGAACTCTCATTGATGCTGTAGGGCACATCAAATATAGTAGTACCTGAACTACCAGGATTCTGGTAGTTCAGGTAGTGCTATACCTAGTTTAGGTTAGTTTAGTTTTAAGTAAAGACCCTTGAAAAAAATTGGAGATCTTGAGAAATTCAAGAATTCTCTGATAAGTGTCTTTGAGGAAAAGGAACTCTCATTGATGCTGTAGGGCACATCAAATATAGTAGTACCTGAACTACCAGGATTCTGGTAGTTCAGGTAGTGCTATACCTAGTTTAGGTTAGTTTAGTTTTAAGTAAAGACCCTTGAAAAAAATTGGAGATCTTGAGAAATTCAAGAATTCTCTGATAAGTGTCTTTGAGGAAAAGGAACTCTCATAGATGCTGTAGGGCACATCGAATATAACACTACATGAACTACCAGGACTCTGGTAGTTCAGGTAGTGCTATACCTAGTTTAGATTTAAGTAAAGACCCTTGAAAAAAATTGGAGATATTCTTTAGAAATCCAAGAATTCTCCAATAAGTATCTTTGAGAGAAAAAACTCTCATAGATGTTGTAGGACAAACAATCGGTCTGTTTCTTGGTATGTTTCAGGTACATCGTGGCTTCTCTTCTCCAGTGTACACATGTTCAAAACTATTTAGTGTACATGAAATAGTTACTAATATTAAAATTATTCTATTTTACAATTTATATTATACAATTCATTTGTTTTTAAGTACCATATGTTTCAGGTTCATCGCAGCATCTCTTCTCAAATATACATTAGATCTCAGTTATTCTTTCATTTTCACTCAGTGATCATTTTACATTTTGAATTTGTGTTTTTTATCTACATTGTATTTGATTCTTCTGTTTCTGTTACAAGTCCTTTGTTTCAGATCCATCTCAGCCCATCTTCTCAAAAGCTGACATCTTTTTATCCATGTTAACTGTGTGCATGCTTTGAATGATTTTTGTTGCTTCTGGAACAAGTTGAGAATTTTATCAACATTTTTGTTTTTGCACTGTTTCTTACGTACGTCCCCGGTTCAGTGCATGCTTAGGAAGATCTATGTTGCATCTTGAACAGGCTGTGTGTGGTTACTTGAAGCATTTTCACTATATGTCTTGAACATTATGTCAGAAATGTGTTGGAATTATGTTATTTATTGCATTCTAGCATAGATAAGCAATAGCGTAAGTAGATATCCCATGGTATAGGGCGTTTATGTCGCAACTTTTACCGTTATCTCAAGCCGATTATTATCGATTACTGTCGGTTTTTACTGTTTTGTTAAGGTGAGAGTGTATGAACGGCACAATGTGAGAGACTACCAGCATCACACAGCTTCACGGGAAAGAACTACGTGGACTATCGGCTTGAGATAACAGTAAAAGTTGCGACATCAATGCCCTATACCATGGGATATCTACTCATGCTATTGTTTATCTATGATTCTAGTCACTTGAATGTTGTCTTGAATGTTATGGCAGGCATTTTTTGGGATTATAATAGTCATATACTGTACCATTACCATTGCATCATATTGATCATCATCTACTTATAATTTTACTATAAGATGAATTTTTTTTCAATGTTGTGTTTCACAGTTGAACTACAAAATTCCAGATCATGAAGTTGCAGAAATCGTTGTTTTGTAAAAATAATTGTACAGATACGGTTTTATATGTTATCACTGTGGAAGAATGGTTGGCTATGAGTAGAGCTGTGGAATAATCTCAGCATCCAGGGGGGCAAAGAAGACGAGGCCGACCACGCAACAGATGATTGGACGACGTGGAGGCAGACCTTCAATCCTTGGGCATCAGAAGGTGGAGACAGCGAGCACAGGACAGAGATTCATGGAAAGGACTTGTGGAGGAGGCCAAGGCTCTTCAATGTCCGTAGAGTCAATGAGTAGTATTTATAGGTTTTTGGTATGATTTTTGTTCTTTCAATCTAATTTCTAGACTATTCTATTCGTCTATTGTTTATTTGTTTATCTATTGTTACTTATTGTTAATTTATTTTTCATCTATTGTTCATCTGTTTGTAAAAAATGTTGATTCATCTTATAGGGAAGTACATAATATATTCAATGTGCATTGCGAGTACAAATCATATATACCATATCATCTTAAATTACATCATGCTGATCATTTTCATTATCATTCACTAATAAACTATTTTCTCACTCAATAAATCATTTTTTCAATCATTTCTTTATACTATATCGTTGCATTATTGTGTTTTTCAGTTAAACTTATGAAGTTTTTTGTTTCAGATTATAAAATATCAGCTTCATTCTCATTCACTAATCATTTCTTTTTTCATTCAATAATTATTTCTTTTTCTCAATCATTTCTTTATACTGGATCGTTGCAATATTGTGTTTTTCAGTTGAACTTATAAAGTTTTTTGTTTCAGATTATAAAATTTCACCTTCATTCTCATAGACGAACATTGGAATACCTTCTATAGAGTGAAGCCTATGTTGTTATGACCGGAATTTTATTAGTGAAGTTCAGTACCGAAATTAGTGCAATTACAACAGTGATAATTCAGTGGTTAGTGAAGTAAATGTATAACTGTTTGCACTTCAAGACGAAGGTTTGGCTACCCTACTTCATGACTCAAAGGTTAGTGGAGAAGTCTCTTTTCCTTCCAAGTGTGAATTCTTATTTCAAAATCAACTTTCATTCTTTCAAATCTCTATCTCAATCACTTTATTCAGATAGGATTCAAGCAAATAGTGAGGTCTGCGTTATAATGGCAGTATCTGATCAACATTGGCGTTGCTATCCTTGTCTATCATCCAACAAAGCAGATGGAGCTATCCTTTTCTAGCTCCGCAACGTTCCCAGATCGTTCTTTAACAATGCAGTAATATAATTAGTTAAAAACATATTTAACCTCAATCCTGAAAATATTTTAAATTAAAAGAAAAAATGGAAATATTTCATTAAACTTGCAGCAGAGTATGCAACAGATATTTGCAAATATTTATCTATTTATTTATTTACATTACAATATGAGGGCACCAGGAAGAAATACCTCCCATAATAGCCCTCTTGACACAACAGAAATTACAATTCTAATATATTAATAGTATAATATAATATAGTATATGTCTAATCTAATATAGAAAATTCACTAAATTAAAGAGAGATAGAAACTAAAATATTTTTTTAACTAAAATAGAACATAGTACTGAAATATGCAACAAAGTATATTTCATTAGATCATTTAAGAATATTTTTCCTTGACGAATAAAATATAATTGATTTTTCAAACAATAATGAACAGTTAATATCACATTAAATATAGGCTACCGGCGTCAGAGATTAAAAAAAGGCAGTGCAAGGCCGAGAATCGGCAACACTGCTCTCACATCTTTCCCCACTGCCGTTATAACATGAACCTCACTATAGTTTTTTACATTTTTTCGAAAATTAACATTTTAATATCGGATATCAGGTGATCATTATCATTTAATTTAATTATCATTCAACTTAAACTCTGTTGTCATATTCAAATAATTTTCAATTTCAATTCATCATTAATGTCCTCATCTATGGTATATTATTCTATTTGTTCACGCTTTTAGTATTCTGTTTTCACAGTTGAACTAATAGTTATTTTCGTTTCAGATTTTAAAGTTATAGATCTCTTTTCACAGAGGAGCTTTCAAAAGTATCAATCAATACGATTTTTGAGGTATAGTGAGGTCCACGTTATAATGGCAATGGATAGAGATAAAAGAACAGCTCCTCTGACTGGTTCTCTGGGTATTTAATCACGGTTTAAATTTAACAGAATTTTGTGCAACTGAGACTCAATCTCTGTTTTGGTTGGAGGGCGTTTTTTGACTGAGGATATTTGTTTTCTGTTATCTGTTCCAGAAATGTCAAATTGTTGTCGAGATGAAAGTGAGGTGTTTGAAGATGGCGTTATTGTGTCAATAGTGGTTTCCAGTCTCAGGCCTGGTTGCACAAATTCTTATTGAATTTAATCATGATTAAATGCCACGAGAACCAATCAGAAGATCTTTTCGAAAAGAAAAACTCCTCTGACTGGTTCTCTGGGTATTTAATCACGGTTTAAATTTAACAGAATTTTGTGCAACTGAGACTCAATCTCTGTTTTGGTTGGAGGGCGTTTTTTGACTGAGGATATTTGTTTTCTGTTATCTGTTCCAGAAATGTCAAATTGTTGTCGAGATGAAAGTGAGGTGTTTGAAGATGGCGTTATTGTGTCAATAGTGGTTTCCAGTCTCAGGCCTGGTTGCACAAATTCTTATTGAATTTAATCATGATTAAATGCCACGAGAACCAATCAGAAGATCTTTTCGAAAAGAAAAACTCCTCTGACTGGTTCTCTGGGTATTTAATCACGGTTTAAATTTAACAGAATTTTGTGCAACTGAGACTCAATCTCTGTTTTGGTTGGAGGGCGTTTTTTGACTGAGGATATTTGTTTTCTGTTATCTGTTCCAGAAATGTCAAATTGTTGTCGAGATGAAAGTGAGGTGTTTGAAGATGGCGTTATTGTGTCAATAGTGGTTTCCAGACTCATGCCCGGTTGCACAAATTCTTATTGAATTTAATCATGATTAAATGCCACGAGAACCAATCAGAAGATCTTTTCGAAAAGAAAAACTCCTCTGACTGGTTCTCTGGGTATTTAATCACGGTTTAAATTTAACAGAATTTTGTGCAACTGAGACTCAATCTCTGTTTTGGTTGGAGGGCGTTTTTTGACTGAGGATATTTGTTTTCTGTTATCTGTTCCAGAAATGTCAAATTGTTGTCGAGATGAAAGTGAGGTGTTTGAAGATGGCGTTATTGTGTCAATAGTGGTTTCCAGTCTCAGGCCTGGTTGCACAAATTCTTATTGAATTTAATCATGATTAAATGCCACGAGAACCAATCAGAAGATCTTTTCGAAAAGAAAAACTCCTCTGACTGGTTCTCTGGGTATTTAATCACGGTTTAAATTTAACAGAATTTTGTGCAACTGAGACTCAATCTCTGTTTTGGTTGGAGGGCGTTTTTTGACTGAGGATATTTGTTTTCTGTTATCTGTTCCAGAAATGTCAAATTGTTGTCGAGATGAAAGTGAGGTGTTTGAAGATGGCGTTATTGTGTCAATAGTGGTTTCCAGTCTCAGGCCTGGTTGCACAAATTCTTATTGAATTTAATCATGATTAAATGCCACGAGAACCAATCAGAAGATCTTTTCGAAAAGAAAAACTCCTCTGACTGGTTCTCTGGGTATTTAATCACGGTTTAAATTTAACAGAATTTTGTGCAACTGAGACTCAATCTCTGTTTTGGTTGGAGGGCGTTTTTTGACTGAGGATATTTGTTTTCTGTTATCTGTTCCAGAAATGTCAAATTGTTGTCGAGATGAAAGTGAGGTGTTTGAAGATGGCGTTATTGTGTCAATAGTGGTTTCCAGTCTCAGGCCTGGTTGCACAAATTCTTATTGAATTTAATCATGATTAAATGCCACGAGAACCAATCAGAAGATCTTTTCGAAAAGAAAAACTCCTCTGACTGGTTCTCTGGGTATTTAATCACGGTTTAAATTTAACAGAATTTTGTGCAACTGAGACTCAATCTCTGTTTTGGTTGGAGGGCGTTTTTTGACTGAGGATATTTGTTTTCTGTTATCTGTTCCAGAAATGTCAAATTGTTGTCGAGATGAAAGTGAGGTGTTTGAAGATGGCGTTATTGTGTCAATAGTGGTTTCCAGACTCATGCCCGGTTGCACAAATTCTTATTGAATTTAATCATGATTAAATGCCACGAGAACCAATCAGAAGATCTTTTCGAAAAGAAAAACTCCTCTGACTGGTTCTCTGGGTATTTAATCACGGTTTAAATTTAACAGAATTTTGTGCAACTGAGACTCAATCTCTGTTTTGGTTGGAGGGCGTTTTTTGACTGAGGATATTTGTTTTCTGTTATCTGTTCCAGAAATGTCAAATTGTTGTCGAGATGAAAGTGAGGTGTTTGAAGATGGCGTTATTGTGTCAATAGTGGTTTCCAGTCTCAGGCCTGGTTGCACAAATTCTTATTGAATTTAATCATGATTAAATGCCACGAGAACCAATCAGAAGATCTTTTCGAAAAGAAAAACTCCTCTGACTGGTTCTCTGGGTATTTAATCACGGTTTAAATTTAACAGAATTTTGTGCAACTGAGACTCAATCTCTGTTTTGGTTGGAGGGCGTTTTTTGACTGAGGATATTTGTTTTCTGTTATCTGTTCCAGAAATGTCAAATTGTTGTCGAGATGAAAGTGAGGTGTTTGAAGATGGCGTTATTGTGTCAATAGTGGTTTCCAGTCTCAGGCCTGGTTGCACAAATTCTTATTGAATTTAATCATGATTAAATGCCACGAGAACCAATCAGAAGATCTTTTCGAAAAGAAAAACTCCTCTGACTGGTTCTCTGGGTATTTAATCACGGTTTAAATTTAACAGAATTTTGTGCAACTGAGACTCAATCTCTGTTTTGGTTGGAGGGCGTTTTTTGACTGAGGATATTTGTTTTCTGTTATCTGTTCCAGAAATGTCAAATTGTTGTCGAGATGAAAGTGAGGTGTTTGAAGATGGCGTTATTGTGTCAATAGTGGTTTCCAGACTCATGCCCGGTTGCACAAATTCTTATTGAATTTAATCATGATTAAATGCCACGAGAACCAATCAGAAGATCTTTTCGAAAAGAAAAACTCCTCTGACTGGTTCTCTGGGTATTTAATCACGGTTTAAATTTAACAGAATTTTGTGCAACTGAGACTCAATCTCTGTTTTGGTTGGAGGGCGTTTTTTGACTGAGGATATTTGTTTTCTGTTATCTGTTCCAGAAATGTCAAATTGTTGTCGAGATGAAAGTGAGGTGTTTGAAGATGGCGTTATTGTGTCAATAGTGGTTTCCAGTCTCAGGCCTGGTTGCACAAATTCTTATTGAATTTAATCATGATTAAATGCCACGAGAACCAATCAGAAGATCTTTTCGAAAAGAAAAACTCCTCTGACTGGTTCTCTGGGTATTTAATCACGGTTTAAATTTAACAGAATTTTGTGCAACTGAGACTCAATCTCTGTTTTGGTTGGAGGGCGTTTTTTGACTGAGGATATTTGTTTTCTGTTATCTGTTCCAGAAATGTCAAATTGTTGTCGAGATGAAAGTGAGGTGTTTGAAGATGGCGTTATTGTGTCAATAGTGGTTTCCAGTCTCAGGCCTGGTTGCACAAATTCTTGTTAAATTTTAATAATGATTAAATGTCACGAAAATCAATCAGAGAAGACCTTTTCGAAAAGAAGGCTCATCTGATTGGTTCTCTGGGTATTTAATCACGGTTTAAATTTAACAGAATTTTGTGCAACTGAGACTCAATCTCTGTTTTGGTTGGAGGGCGTTTTTTGACTGAGGATATTTGTTTTCTGTTATCTGTTCCAGAAATGTCAAATTGTTGTCGAGATGAAAGTGAGGTGTTTGAAGATGGCGTTATTGTGTCAATAGTGGTTTCCAGACTCATGCCCGGTTGCACAAATTCTTATTGAATTTAATCATGATTAAATGCCACGAGAACCAATCAGAAGATCTTTTCGAAAAGAAAAACTCCTCTGACTGGTTCTCTGGGTATTTAATCACGGTTTAAATTTAACAGAATTTTGTGCAACTGAGACTCAATCTCTGTTTTGGTTGGAGGGCGTTTTTTGACTGAGGATATTTGTTTTCTGTTATCTGTTCCAGAAATGTCAAATCGTTGTCGAGATGAAAGTGAGGTGTTTGAGGTGGCTGGGACACGTTGAGAGGATGAGTGACTCAAGAGTTGTAAAACAGGTCCTCAGGAACAACCCAGGAGGAAGAAGGCTGAGAAGACGTCCGCGAAAGCGTTGGCTGGAGGATTTGGAGGACGATATTAGGTGGCTGGGTGACAGGGGATGGAGACGTAAGGCTGCTGATAGAGACGAATGGAGAGGCTTTCTGAAGGAGGTCAAGGCTCTGAATTAGCTGTAGTGCCAAGGAGTAAGTAAGTATATTTGTTTTCACTTTTTGTGTAGTTGAGAAGTTGATTTTGTGGTAATTATTCATATTAAATAAGAAGACTAACAAATTGTCAAAAAATATCACAGATTTATTGATACTTAGAAAGACCGGTTCCGGTTGTTACACTATTGTCAATCTCTGATAAACTAAAACTGAATACAATAGCAGCAGAGTTTATACTAGTAGGCGAGTACTGCTATTGGTCAAGGGCATGAACGCCTGCCATTGGCCCAGCTATACAGTCTCCTCCCACTTAACGGTGTCACAAAATGGCGTCTTAAGCAATAGACTCGCCATGACAATTCCCAATATAGTTTAAATGACCAGATTCATTTCAACCAATACAACACTACAAATTAGTTTTATCATAACCTTCAAAGCATACATTAGTCAATAGTTTTTCTATTTACATATTTGTTTCATTATCTTTCACTTGTTTTCTTGATTCTTATCCTGTACTGAAAGTAAATTTTGTTATCATGGCGAGTCTGTTGCTTAAGCCACCATTTTGTGACACAATTAAGTGGGAGGAGACTGGAGAGAAAAATGTTGCTAACTTAGGAAGATGTAGATGTTCACATTAACCCACTACAATATTGTTAGTAGACCTAATAAACTACTAATTTTGGTTATGTTCTAATTTTCATAGGAGGGTTTATCATACAATTTAACCTCCCGGTAGTCGCGCCCTACTCAATCACACGAGCAGTCGCGTGTTGTATTTTGTACAACATCCAATTTTCCTAGTGTTATGTACTCTGTTTATTGTCAAAACATATTAATTGATTGTATAATTACTTATCCCATCTTCTTGGATTATTTTACGCCTATGAACATTTGGATGATTACAATTTCATAGCCCAGTAGGGTACATCAAGCAAAGCCATCAATTCTGCGTTATTGGTTCGTTTACAGTCCCCGTACACAGTCTTTCCCTATCTTATGCTCAGTGCGACTTATGCACTGTCACGACTAAATGGCACCTAAAGACCGAACCATTGCACGGATGATACTGAAACTCAGTGGAGTGATGGGGGAAAGTTTTGGAATGCATAGGTGACTCATTCACTGACACCACCCTATCCAATAGTTTTGTGCAGTAAAAAAACTGACACTGTTGTACTTTTTACAACAGCGCGACTGCCGGAAGGTTAACATACATTAACTATTGATATTAACTGTGGCAAACAAGGTAATGGAGGAAAAGTGTGTCAACTTAGGAAGATTTAGAACTTCACATTTACCCACTACAGCTGTTAATACTAAACCATTCATTTTGAGTCTCTTATAATTTTTATAGAAGATGGTTTGTCATGCAACTTAACATACATCAAATACTGATATTAACTGTGGCTAACAAGGTAATAGAGAAAAAGGTGCTAACTTAGGAAGATGTAGATGTTCACATTAACCCACTACAGCTGTTAGTACTGAGCTACTAATTTCGGGTCTCTTTCAATTTTCATTGAACAAGAATTTTAAAGTATCATCTATTTTCCCACTTCAATTAATCCATTTCTTTGATAAGTCATGATTAGAAAAAGCATGAATACTTCATAACAAAATTATAAGAATCAAAATACAATTTCTATGTAGCGCAAATTATTACCCCATTTGTTAATTATTTGAAATATTATCACATTTCTCTAGACAACAGCATGTTCTATCTCTCTCATAATTTTTTTTAAGTTACATCATTCAAAGATTTGAACCATTCCCCTAATGACATTTTTACAATTTACAGCATGTAATTCTTGCATTAAACTCTTTCCTCTTAGTTCTGACAGATAACTTTCTTCAAGTAGAACTATAGGTTTATTTCCAGTAAAAAGGGTTGACAACACAATTCTATAGACCTATAGTCTATAGACCTCCAGCCAACTTGTAATTATTAGCTGGATAAAGGTCTTTAGCCTTTGAATGTTCTTTATAAAACTGCTATTTTAGTTTTTTATCTTCAGTAATTTTTGGTATGTATTAAAATTCATCATATTCATCAAAATTTGTATAAAAATGTTGAGAACGACAATTTTTATTGTTTCATTCAATTCTCATTTAAATTATTATTCGAGTTTTATTGTTCCATTCAATTCTCATTTAAGTTATTATTCAAGTTTTATTGTTCCATTCAATTCTCATTTAAATTATTATTCAAGTTTTATCTCTTCCATTTATATTTAAATGTCCCTACATTTGTGAAGGCTTGGAACCCCAAGTCTAGTTGATACACTTTAACTTCCATATATCATCATATTTCTCTTTTCAAAATAATTATTATTTGTTTTAAGTACCACATATAATGCTATTTGTAATTGAGTTCACAAAACTCAAAACCCAAATTTAATACCTATTATTGTAATTCCAAATTCCATGTTTTCAACTCGTTCAACATATTAATGAAAAGGTCCAGGACTGTCAAGTCTAGTAAACTTATCTTGTTGTTCGATTTATGTTTCAAATAATTTTACAATTTTTAAAAATTTTCCATAGGCTCAACTCCCAAGTCCAGTAACTTTCACCAAAAAAAATATTTTCACAGAAACCTCAGTTGAAAATTTATCTGAATTGTTGCCTGTTATCAATTTTCTTCCAATCCAACTATTTTAAACTTTCTTTTTTTTTAGTTTGGAAGTAATTTTTTTTAAATAAGACTTTTACCTATTGTAAGTGATTTCATGTAGTTAGGGTTGCCTATAATGGGAGTTGAAGATGCCAACTATTGTAAGCTTAGTTTAGGTTTTAGTTTGTAAGAGAATTTACTGTAATTTTTCATCAGCTACAAGCTGAGCTCTGGCTGTCTTATTGAGAATACTCAATAGAGCAGTATCTATATCAATTATATTTTCTTGCCAACCTCAATAATCCCTCTGATTTTGATTATTTTATAATTCATTTTAAAAATATGGATACAATTTTTGTTTCAAATCGACAATCCAAAGCTTTACTATTTCTATAATAATACTTATATTTAATTAGTTGATAGTTCAATGAAAAGAGTATTAATTCCAAATTCTTAATATTTTTCTAAGCCATAGCCCAGCTATGTTATCAAAATTATAAACCATTATATTTATTTTAATTGTCAAGCCAAAAACCTTAAGCCCCGCAGACACACATCATTTTTTGCTCGTACAGTATTTTTCCGTCCTTATAAATTCTATTAGATTAAACAGATGATGTCTGTCAACCTCCGTTTAATCTGATAGAATTCATAAGGATGGAAAAAATATCGTACGAACAAAAATCAATGTGTGTGTGTGCTGGGCTTTACTTATTACATCAATCCTTTTTATATTAATCACTCCCTTATGAATTAAAAAAATATTACTTATTCCATACATTAGTCTAGCCATAGCTCAGCTTATGCTGGGTGAACTTCATCACAATATTAGGTATTGTTTTTTTCTAATTTGTCTACTGTTGAAAAATAATTTCAAGATTGAAATTGATTGGCTATTATGCTTATCCTATTCAATACAAATAAATATATATTTCAAAAATTGTATTTAAATACATATTCTAGCAGAAGTCACAGTTGAAAATCCATATAAATTCTTGTCTGTTATTAAATTTCTCCAACATAATTCTTGTGAATTTAGCTCTAGTTAGTTTGTAAGTGAATAAATTACAAAATGCAATTGTCTATTATAAGTAGTCTACTGTATTTGCTCGCGTAGGATGCGCACCCCAAAAAATGGAGTACATGTTTAATGAAAAAAATACAGTAAAGATATTATCAAAGCTTTTATTTGAAACAACGTTTATAATGATTATTGATCTACAAAATATTCATTTAATTAAGTTGAAATATAATAGATACTGTCAGTTCCACATAATTTATTCGAGCCAAACTTAAGTTTCATTAAGGCATCATCTTCAGTGGTGTTTTTTCATCTTAAGATGATGCCTCCTTAGTGCATTGAAACTCAAGTTCGGCTCGAATAAATTATGTGCAACTGACAAAAACGTTTTTATTCCACTTTAATATGGAGAAATTCCAAAATATCTCTGTTCATAGCGTAGATTTTATTCAATTAATGTTTGAAAAACGTAAAATACTGTATTTAGAACTTAGTATACATTAGGAAAAGCTTACTTGTTGATTATCGTGACTGATCATTGTGAACATTTTTGTCAAACTGTAAATACCGGCATTCTGTCTCATTTTGGAAAATCACACGTATCACTTGAACCAACGAATTTCGCTTTGTATTTTTTGAAAAGTAAAAAGTTTTTTTTAAATAGGTGCGTGTCATACACTAGCAAATATTTTTTTTTAAATAGGTGCGTGTCATACACTAGCAAATACGGTAATTTGAGGTGGTAAGGGTTGGCTATAGGGGTGTTGGGAGGCCAATTGTTGTAAACTATAGTTTAGTTTTTAGTTTGTAAGTTTGGGAATTTATTGTAAATTCATCACCCACTAAAAGCTGAGCCCTGGCTGGTCTATTGAGCATAAATAAATGAGTATCCATGATTAAATGGCTATTATGATTTTCATATTAAATTGAAATAATTATACCTAAATTTTAAAAATTATATTGATAATATATTTTTGCAGAAGTCACAGTTAAAAATTCATATAAATTCTTGTCTGTTATTAAATTTCTTATTCCATACAATAGTCTAGCCATAGCTCAGCTTATGCTGGGTGAACTTTACCTCAATGTTATTGTTTCAATTTATTTTAAATAGGTGCGTGTCATACACTAGCAAATACGGTAATTTAAGGTGGTTAGGGTTGGCTATAGGGGTGTTGGGAGGCCAATTGTTGTAAACTTATAGTTTAGTTTTTAGTTTGTAATTATGCGAATTTATTGTAAATTTATCACCCACTGAAAGCTGAGCCCTGGCTGGTCTATTGAGCATAAATAAATGAGTATCCATACTAATCATTATATATTCATGTCAACAAAAATTCCTCTAATATTAATTATTTTGTGATTTAGTTTGAAAATATTAATACTTTTTTCTTCAAATTGGCAAGCCTTAGCTTTCCTGATTCTATATTCCTAACCAAAATAAACTCATATGTTTATATTATAAACATACTATGATATACATTCACTGATTCTACATATAACTTAATCATACTAAAATCAGTTATTACTCTAATATCAATTACTTCATAACTATTCATTAAAAAAAATTTAATATCAATATTAAAATGTTGATAAAATAGGTTATTAATACTAATTCATTCAAATTGACAATACAAAGCCTCACTGATTATACAATCATAATAATATCAATTCCTTCAACATTGATCACTTCAAAATTAATTTTTTCAACAATACTAATTTCTAGAAATTGACAAGTCAAAGCCTTACTAGTTCTATAATTATACACATATCATCAAAATTGTATTTAAATATATATTTTAGCAGAAGGCATAGTTAAAAATTCATATAAATTCTTATCTGTTCTCCAATTCAACTATTGTGAATTTAGCTCTAGTTAGTTTGTAAGTGAATAAATTAAACAAATACAATTGTCTATTGTAAGTACTGTGTTTGCTTGCGTACGAGCCCACCCCAAAAACTAGAGTACATTTTTATGAAAAACAAAAACAGTAAAGATATTATCACAGCTTTTATTTGAAACAACACATATAATGATTATTGATCTACAAAATATTCATTTGAGGCCTATTCATAAAAGAGGCTCCAAAGATGATCCATCAAACTTTAGACTCATTATCAATAGTGCCTATATTAGGTATCTAAATTATTTCAGATAATAATGCAGGAGCAACTCTCTGAGTATTTTAAAAATAATAAATTATTCTCAGATAAGCAATTTGGCTTCAGAAAGCAGTGTAGCACAAGTAAGGCTGTGCAGAAATTAACAAACAATCACCCTTCCAAAGGAGTATATTAATATGCAACATTTCAAATTAATCCATTTATGAACTTATTTATTTTACTAGCGGGTAACCCGTGCTCCGCAAGGGTTTAATTGAGACTTGACTTACTTAGATCTTGAAGAATTTTAAGTAGGCCTATAAACATCCTCGGTAAATTAAGGATCAATATGCAAAATTTCATATTAATCCGTCCAGTAGTTCAGACGTTATGATGCGTAATTTGTGAATTTCCTATCCCGTACGTGTTTAAGCCAATTCTTTCCTTCATTATATTATAGATAGATTTTAATGATCTTATCATTAACTATTTTTATAATAAGAGAGAGTAGGGTTGTGTTTGTTCGTGTGTTCGTTTGTTCGCATCAAAACATGTCAACTTGTGGATTGCATACCGGAAAAACGGGAATGATTTAGATCTCCAAATTTTGAACATAGATTCTAAAAATATCAATCTCGTGCACCTGGAAGCCCAAATTTCAATTTTCCTTCTAGATTTTTCAGAATTAATGTTCAAATTCATCTATGCTACCGTAGGCTACATGAAGTTTCATAGCCCAAAGTGTGTCTATGAGCAGGTTATAAGACTACCATTTACGAACATCTACGTAGCGCAGCGGTAAAAGGCCTGCTTACAGAGCGATGGTTCCTCGGTTCGAATCCCCCGAGGTTTCCCATTTTTTGTTCTTAATTTTTTTCCCTCGAAACGTATTATTATCAATTACTTTTTTGAAGGAATTTGTTTTCATTACTATTGAACTTGGATTTTATCAAATAATTATTTTTAATGTAAAATTTTGCCACCAGTACAAATAAATTGGACATAGTCTTCATGCTGTAGGCCTATAATTGAATTTCATAAGAAAAACATGAATAGATCACAATAAAATAAGAAATAATTTATATTCTTCAGTTATAATGTACTATCAGACACGAATTCCCCGTGAAACGAGTATTTTAGGTATTTTGTTTGGAATTGGGAAAACAAAAGGCTGCCTGATTCAAATTGAGGAGGATCCTAATCGAACTAAAATTTATTGATGTATTGGAAAAATCAATATGATTCTGTGAGGTTTCCAAGTATTATGTATTCTTCAGTTTTCTATACTATAATAAAGGAAAGAACTGGCTTATACACGTAAGGAATAGGAATTATGTTTGACGCATCATCACGTCTGAAATATACTCAACTGATTAATTTGAAATTTTGCATATAGACTCTTCATTAACCAAGGATGGTTATAGGTCTATTTTCAACTTTCGATTTTTTATTACGTCAAGTTTTCATTTTGCAGTTTTAAAATAGACCCTTGCGAAGCACGGGTTACCTACTAGTCTATAATATAATGAACGAAAGAATTGGCTTAAAGACGTACGGGATAGGAAATTCACGAATGACGCATCATCACGTCTCATCTGATTAATATGAAATTTTGCATATTGATACTTAATTTACCGAGGATGGTTATAGGCCTACTTAAAATTATTCAAGATCCCAGTAAGTCAAGTCTTAATTAAACCCTTGCGGAGCACGGGTTATCCGCTAGTAAAATAAATAATAATAAAAATAGTGTCATGAATAAACTTTAGTCTGTGCAAACCTAAAAGTGCGTATAGATATACGCGCCGCGAACATGAGCAATTCACTTTTAATCAGCTGATGCCAAGCTTTTTATATCTGTATCTTACCTTTTCAGTAATAGTATATTTCGCACCTAGGGCCGAAAATGAGACTTTTCCGGCTTGAAATCGGTTTTCAAGTCCGAGGCCGTAGGCCGAGGACTAGAAAAGATTGAGAGCCGGAATAGTATATTTCGCACCTAGGACACTATTTCGCTAGTGTTGTACTTGGAATTGAAATCCGCCATTGAGGGGGCAACCCATAAGATTATTACAATCATACCAATGCCACCAATGTCTTTGTGATCTATAGTATTACAAATAAATAATATATAATATCTCGTGCTAAAATACCCCAATGGCGGCCTTCAATTTCAAGTAAGAGCTATCATTGGGAAGGCATAGGCATTGTGGGTCTATACACTACCTCCGTAAACGGTGGTAGTGGTCTATATCTCTTTAAGGTCTTTGCTCGTTCGTTAAAATGTGGTACATTTTTAGTTTAAGCCACCAGCTGATCAAATTCAGTTCAAGCGTTGACTGTGCAAACGGCCTTTAATGAACGAAAAAAAAATAACTGAAAGGTAGCCTACTATATACACAATATAATCCGTACACAAAAACCAAATTAGACCGGACAAAACTAGAAATTAGAGATAATAAAAGGTAGCCTACTATTTACAAGTGGATCCGTACACAACAGTGACAGTGAAAATATAATTCCCATACGTTCTTATGGCATTATTCATACTGGCTCGGCCGGGCTGAGTGGAAACAGTCCAATAAGAACTCATGCAAATTATATATTTACTGTCACTGTTGTGCACGGATCCAGCTCAATAGATTATAATACATAAGATTAGCTGTTTGAGTCCAGAGATCGTCAATTATTGATGATAAATCCATGGATTCTCTTCTAACTCAGGTAGTCCTTGACTTCCACAACATCTGTGAATACATAAAAATATGTGTTAAATTATGTCATACATAATAATATGAATATCGGGACACCGAGCTTCGCTCGTTATTTATTTATTGATAAACAGAAATCAATTCTTTAACAGATGGAGTTAAATAGAGAATGCATTTATTCAAATGCTAATTAATATAAAATTATTATTTAACGAAAATCCTGAATAAATGCTGTAAATCACCCCGAAGACTTCTGCTACTGCAGACATTGACAACAGGGTTAACAGCTAGATGGAAATTCGATGAGAACTACTATCCAAAAATTAGTTACCAGCCCGGGAATCGAACCCGGTACCTCACAATTGCTCTCCCAGTAGTTCTCATAGAATTTCCATCTAGCTGTTAACCCTGTTGTCAATGTCTGCAGTAGCAGAAGTCTTCGGGGTGATTTACAGCATTTATTTAGGATTTTCGTTAAATAATAATTATATATTAATTAGCATTTGAATAAATGCATTCTCTATTTAATTCCATCTGTATCCTGGTTGGCCGCTATGGCTTCGTATACAATGAGCGCTGCTGTCCAGAGATTGTCAATTTTGTGTAAGGGTAAGCATTCCTGACTAGCAATTGGGAGGTACCGGGTTCGATTCCCGGGCTGGCAACTAATTTTTGGATAGTAGTTCTCATCGAATTTCCATCTAGCTGTTAACCCTGTTGTCAATGTCTGCAGTAGCAGAAGTCTTCGGGGTAATTTACAGCATTTATTTAGGATTTTCGTTAAATAATAATTATCAATTCTTTAAAATGATTGGGGAAGGACAAACAAGCACAGCCCAAAACTGTTTCTTCTCCAATTTTCTATGTATACACTATAAATAGTCCAAAAGTAGGTTATGTTCCATACACTTGAATTCAAGTCTAATTTTCAGTCCAAACATTCGAAAACAGAAAAGTTCTAATTTAGATTGTTTACCGACCAAATTGAATAACAAAATAACACTCACTATTCACTTAAAACTGTAAAATAATGATTAACTTTGAAAATTATGATGAATTTGAAAGCATCGCGAGAATATGATTATTATTTTTCATTAATATATGAATAATTTGACCTTTGAAACTCTCAAGGTTTCTTTTAAGTTGTGTTTATATTTTACAGCTGGCTATACGTCAGCTTATGAATTTCGGGGATGAGATATTTTGATTTTCCATAGACGCACTCGCTCACTCACTTCCATTATCCACAGACGACGAGAGTCTCAGCTGTTTTTCCAAGGATGAATTATCCTTTTAATGTCATTCAGCGAGTTTTCCTAGGGATGAGACCTAGTGCAATCGAATAGTACTTATAACTTATATCTATATGTATATGTGTATATCTGTATGTATATAACCTACTTTCAACTTATATAACGTTTGTTTTTAACATTATTGTAATACTCTTCAATGTTTGATTCCATTACAAACTGCTTGTTAAATAATCACTTTGAACGATCAATTACGACATAGCAGTCAGGTATTTATATAAATAAAAGCTATTAGCTTCTACTTACATTAGTGTAGCGCTTTCGAACAACTAGGCCCTTCATCAACACTGGCTGTCACTTCCGTTGTTGAATACATATGGTTAGTAAGCAGCGTAGGTTGTGGGAGTGGCGGGAATTTTTGAACTGTTGGCGGCGGGGGTGGCGGGAACAGTTCAAAAATTCCCGCCACTCCCACAACCTACGCTGCTTACTAACCATATGTATTCAACAACGGAAGTGACAGCCAGTGTTGATGAAGGGCCTAGTTGTTCGAAAGCGCTACACTAATGTAAGTAGAAGCTAATAGCTTTTATTTATATAAATACCTGAATGCTATGTCGTAATTAATTGTTCAAAGTGATTATTGTAATGTTTTGCAACAATAAAGAATGATTTGATTTGACTATATTCCAAATTTCGTGAGAATCGTTAGAGCCGTTTTCGAGATACAGTGAAATACAAACATATAAACATCCAAACATATAAACATCTAAACAGAAATTGCCTAGAAATTAAATTTAGTCAACCAGCTGAGTTGTTGCCAGCTATTTGAGTCAACCCACTGCCTCCGTAAACGGAGGTAGTGGTCAACCCTGGTCTATAGTGAGGTCCACGTTTTAAAGTACTTGATTAATATTGGTGTTGCTATCCTTGTCTATTTATTCATTACAAAACCAGGAAGACTACAGGCATTATTTTAAGACCTAAACAGTCTTCAATACAATCCTATTATATTAAGCGAGAAATTTCTGTATTTTTATATTTGGTTATCTATATTTTATTTATGGTTATTCATGTCCAACGGATCTCGAAAACGGCTCTAACGATTTTCACGAAATTTGGAACATTTTTAATACATAAGGTGCGTACAGATTTACTCGCCGCGAACACGAGCAATTTACTTTTAATCAGCTGATGCCAAGCTTTTTATATCTGTATCTTTTACCGTTTCTGTACAAATACAGATATAATTAAATGCTGAAAAGTGAATTGCTCGTGTTCGCGGCGCGTAAATCTGTACGCACCTTTAAGTGGGCCGTCCACTAGAACCGTTTTCGTCCGAACGATCCCAAAACAAAGAAAGCTATAGATGTTCGTCCATTGCAACAGGTACATACGTCCGTGCACGGCCGTCTCCGGCCGATCAAGTTTTCGATCCGAATTGAATGGGATTTTCCGGCTCTATCCGGCCAAAGTCGAGCTGAGACAGCTTCATCCTAACCTCAAAATTGTTTCAAAGTCTTGTCTGTTTTTGTTTTTTGAACTTGTTCAGTTTATTAAAGTTTTAACTATGGACAATGAAAAGTTGATAAGTTTGGTTCAAGAGCATGTTCCATTGTGGGATATGCGAGACAAAAGATATCATCGTCGTGATGTTCAAAGGAATCTGTGAACAATGATTGCTTGATAATGAATAACTAATTTAGTGGATATTTGTTTATTCAATTTTCAAAATCTCAATACAATCATTGTTTATGAAAAATTTTGGTGGCTATGATAGTAGTTAATTCAATAGTTCAGCCGACTACTGAACTAGACTGACGTGAACGGTTCCAATGGAAGACCATATTTGACCGAATTAAAGGCCGGCAGATTCGTCCGATCCAACGGCCGAACGAATCGGTTGAGTCCCAGTGGACGGTTACCCTAAGGTGCGTACAGATAGGCTATACCCGCCGCGAACACGAGCAATTCACTTCTAATCAGCTGACACCAAGCGTTTTATATATGTATCTTAACGTTTCTCTACAGATACATATATAATCAGCTGATGAAAAGTGAATTGCTCGTGTTAGCACACGTAAATCTGTACGCACCTTTACACTACCAAGCATTGCTTGATTATGTAGTGCATTTCGACGAAATAAAACCAAAGAGAAACAATAGCGTAAGTAGATATCCCATGGTATAGGGCGTTTATGTCGCAACTTTTACTGTTATCTCAAGCCGATTACTGTCGATTTTTACTGTTTTGACCGGGTAAGAGTGTATGAACGGCACAATAATTATGAGAGACTACCAGCGTCATAAAGCGTCACGGGAAAGAAATACATGGACTATCGGCTTGGGATAACAGTAAAAGTTGCGACATAAAAGCCCTATACCATGGGATATCTACTTATGCTATTGTTTCTCTATGATAAAACTAAACCAAGCAGTAAAATTCCTGCCGAAACAGTCAGTAGAATACTGATTGTTCAGTTAACTTAATATTTTTCGAAGTTTTGAAATGTCTGAATGTAGAGCTGCGTACAGACTAAGGGTGTGATCACATTGAATCCCTAACATATCACTATTTATCTATATAAGATTCATGAGCTGACATCTTAGAAAAATTCTCTCTATTAATATTACCTATTACAATAGGTAATAAGAATAGAGAATACTGCCCGTGGAGCCGGTGCCAAATACTATAATAAGGTAAGTTGATCACAGAAATAATCTAAATAAAGCTATATTACCTTGGAGACTCGCTCAATACTGGAGACTTCTCTTGGTCTGGATGTCCTCCAATATCTGCCTGAGTTCCTCATCCTCGAATCGGCCCTCCAGACTGGGGATGAGCGCCTTGGCCTCCTCGGGGGTCTCTGGACACAGATTCGCAATCGACGCCAACTCGAATTTGTGCAACTTCTTTTGAGTCAGCAGGGGTTTCGAACGGCCGCTATAGTTTCCTACAAAATAAAATCAACGATAAATTTTGTTTCTATCTCAATTACAATTTGAATAAACTTTTTTGACCGAGCGAAGTGAGGTCTATAGGTGCGTACAGATAGATGTACGCGCCGCGAACATGAGCAATTCACTTTTAATCAGCTGATAATATCTGTATTTTTACAGAAACGGTAAGATACCGATATAAAAAGCTTGGCATCAACTGATTAAAAGTGAATTGCTCATGTTCGCGGCGCGTATATCTGTACGCACCTTAAGATTCAAGTCGACGGTTTTGCATCTCTCTTTATGTTTATATGTTGCGCATTTACAGCGAAACGCAGCAATAGATTTTCATGAAATTTGACAGGTATGTTCCTTTTTAAATTGCGCGTCGACTTATATACAAGGTTTTCAGAAATTTTGCATTTCAAGGATAATATAAAAGGAAAAAGGAGCCTCCTTCATACGCCAATATTAGAGTGAAAATCAGACTATCGAATTATTCATCATAAATCAGCTGTCGAGTGGATTATAAATTGCATGCCATGACGCATGCGATTAATATCTCAATGTAACTTGGTAAAAAATCAGCTGCTATGTGGACTATTAATTGCATGCCTCAATAGGGGTATTCACAATGTAGGAGTTAGCTGGCTAAGTCGAGCTATTCGCTAACTCCTGCTATTTGCTAAGTCTGTGTTAACTCAATGCTATAGTAGTACGTTAGAAAGAAATTAACAGACGAGTAGCAGATAGCGCACGTTGGAGTCCACTAACTGTAGCAATCTCTGTTAAAACGGCAGTCATATGTTTATAATCTTACTTTTGAGATATAATAAACTTTGAGTTAGACAAATTATCCGCTTGGATCGCTACTGCAGTTAGCTAATAGCAGATGGTTTTAGATGGGGCGTTCACAATCCAGAGTTATCAAATAGCACTTTAGCTGGCTAAAACAACATTGTGAATACCCCTATTGAATTAAATTTTTATGCACTATTAAATGAATTATTGATTGTATGCAATAACGCATGCAATTAATAACTAAAATAGCATAGTATTGTTTTGTCCCTCGACTTTTCTCTGCTTTGAACTCGGGCTGTCCTGTTGCCTCAAGTATGTCTTGAAGGAGATTAGCTTTTGATGTTAGCATTTTAGATACACCAATTCCAACAGCCATTAGCCGTTTTCACATCGATATCTCGCCGACACGACATAAAGACAGGATATACTCTGACGGACAGTATAAGAGGAGGCTGTGGTTTACAACTGCGCGAGGTCTACTGTTCACAGAACTACTAGTTTATAAAAAACTGTGATGACTCTCATTTAAAATTCACGTGAGAAAACCTGTCTATCTAGCCGTGATTGAATGAAGGCATCTAAATTGAGATTCATGTTATAAAGTCAGCGAAAATGATAGGACATGGTTGTCAATTTTATTTTCCCACCGCCTCCTTAAGGCTCGGTGTACACCAGTTAGTCAAGACAAGACTAGACACGTTTAGTCACAATACTTCACATTGTTATTCATGACGCAACTCACACTGATTAGTCATTGCAATTAGACATGTCTTCATAAGCAACTATGTGAAGTTATGTGACTGAACGTGTCTGATAATGACTTGTCTTGACTAACTGGTGTGTACCTAGCCTAAGGCTCAGCGTACACCGGTTAATCAAGACAAGACAAGACACGTTTAGTCACAATAATTCACACAGTTGCTTATGAAGACATGTCTAATTGCAATGACTAATCAGTGTGAGTTGCGTCATAAGCAACTATGTGAAGTATTGTGACTGAACGTGTCTGACAATGTCTTGTCTTGACTAACTGGTGTGCGCTTAGCCTTAGTAGATATTTGATTGATGTTAAAAATGATCAGATATACTATGTTCATCACATACATTTTCATGAATTGAGATTCAATATTCTGGTAGTTGATTAAATCTCTTCATAACCTATAAATGATCTGGCAACCGTGCAGAATTACAGCTATTTGCTTTGCCTAATGACAGACAAGGATTATAGCAAGCCAATGTTAGTCAGGTGCTAACTTTACAACGTCAAACTCACTATAAAAAACCCAGTAACTAATGCCACAGTAACCAATAAGAGAAGCGGAATAAGTCATGGATCAGCCGTTGATCACGGATTTCAATATTATAACTGTATGGTTTAGAAGATGTTTCTATTTTTCCAACATACTTGAGTCAATCATTTCTTGGGGTAGAAAAGGATAGCGCTATCTGCTTTGTCGAATGATAGGCAAGGATAGCAAAACCAATGTGAATGTCATTATAACCTGGACCTCACTATAGTCTGAGCGTAACCAAACACAAGCTGCGTCGCCGAGTGAGTAAGTATGGCCGTTTTCACACTCACCGTTTGTCGGCCGACACTCAGAATTTACTGTCCTCCAATTGGCTAAGAGTCAGCTGTCGGTGAGAATTGACAAATCAGAGGACAATTCTGAATGTCAGCCGACAATCGACAAGTGTGAAGATAGCCGTTTTCAAATAACTGATAGTCGGCCGACATTAAGGTTATGCATTAAATATATTTTTTTTCTAAAAAAAAATCTTTTTTCTTTTTCTAATCTATTGGAGAGGTTCTTAGGACATAATCTATGCAATTGAAATATTTTTATCAGCTTCTGTTATAGACCGAATAATAACCGCTGGTATGTGTAACTTTAAAGCACGGTTTCACGCCTGCTATGCTCGGGCAGCAACTGAATAGTACAGCTGGAGCGATCTAGCGGAATTAGTTTGTCCCTAAAGCTAAGCACTCGACTTTAATCGTCACGACACCAAGAATGTCCTCCGATAAACTGCGAATCAGTTGAGATCCGTATAATTCCCGGTCTTCCCGTCCTGTGGACACCCTGTGAGAATTAGTCAATCGGAGGATAATGACCGCTTTCACACTTGGGCTCAACTCACACTTACGCGACTCAGGTCGAGAAGAGACTCGACTCTAATCGAGAGCATGTGTTTCCAAATGGTGACACTCAGACCAGGGACACTATGACCTTGCCTTGTTTGTATATCTATTATAATTTAATCTCTGTTAAGAAAAATCTGTCCAATTTTAATAAAAATATCTCTGTACATTCACATTACACTAGACATAAGGATGATATAACTAGACCTACAGTTAGATTGACTAAAACTCTGAAAAGTATCTACAAATTCGCATGTTTAATCTTCTACCAGATAATGTTAAGCAGTTACCATTGAAAACGTTTTGTATTGCTGTTGATAAATGGCTCAAGTCTGAAGCTTTCTATTCTGTAAATGAGTACCTGGAATATTTTAATGTGTATGTGTAAATTTGATTGTTTGATATAGCTTACCTTGTGATATTTTACATATTATTGACAAAGCCTATTGTTTACATTTTGTTATGTTGTTTTATGGCCAATAAATTTCTTGATCTTTGACCAGTCGATTCTAGTCTCCTCGACGTCACCATTTGCAAACACATTGCTCTCGACTAGAGTCGAGTCTCTTCTCGACCTGAGTCGCTCAAGTGTAAGTTGAGCCTTACCGATTTTTTGACGGCAGGGCACGACAGGACAGAAAGCTCTCAAATTGGGTGATTGGGTAAGCGTATCGACGATCAGTCAACCAGAGAGCTTTTTGTATTGTCGTGCCGTGCCGTCAAGAAATCGGTATGTCTGAAAACGGCCAATCTGGGTGTAATGAAGGTAGTAAATGTCGGCCGACAATCGTTACGTGTGAAAACAGCCATCAAAAACAGAATTGAATTGCTTCGCAATTCGAGTAGTGCCAGTGAGAGTAGAGCATGATTTAAATACTGATAATAAATACCAACTAAATTAGAATACATACTAATTATTGAACAAAAACATAAATAAATCAATTACACTGGAAACTTCTGCTATGAAAAATATCGACAAGAAGGAGGACGGACAGCTCAAAGGAGATTCGATAAGAACTAACTTACTATCCAGACAATATTACCATAGAGAAATGATAAGAAGATATCCCATGGCATAGGACCCATGGGACCTATGTCAAATTTCAATACTTTTTTTGTTAACTCATGCCGATTACTGTCAACAACTGTCTATTATTACTGTATTGTCGGGGTGAGAGTGTATTGAACGGCACATTATGAGACTACCAGCTTCATATAGCTTAACGAGAAAGAACTACTAGTACTATCGGTTTCAGTTAACAGTGAAATTTGGAACATAAACGCCCTATACCATGGGATATCTTCTTATGCGATCTTCTTATGATATCTTCTTATCTATGATATTACGGGTCGAGGCCAGACGAGGCAAACGATAGAAGAGTCCTAAGCCAGTCGAGGCCAGCGACGGTAGAGACCTGCGACATTCGAGACCAGCGACCGTAGAGGACTCCTGAAAAAGAGGCCTCAAATGTCGCCTGCGCTAGGCGACAGTTGAGGCCTCTTTAATTTTTGAACAGCCCCAACAGTTGAGACCTGCGACCGCAGAGGACTCCTAAAAAAGAGTCCTCAAATGTCGCCTGCGTTAGGCGACAATTTTTGTACAGGCCTCGACTGTCGCGCCCCCTTATAATACCTTGTCGTGTAGGTGTCGTACTTCTGGAAGACATTGCAGTCCAGTTTATAGGTTTACTAATTTATAAATTATTTACCAAGCTACTAAAAGAGCAATTCCTTAGCGACGAATCTACGATTCTAACCACACGGCTCCTATTGTTTGCTGTAGATTCTATATCGATATACTTATAGACTAAACAGTAATAGACTACAGCCTTCAAGGGCCAAGCCACACGAGTCGTTTTTCAGTTGGCTTGAAAGGACAGGAAGCTCTCCGATTGGCTGATTGAGTTAGCGTATCTAATGAGCTTGCTGTCTAGCCAATCGGGGAGCTTCTTGTCCTGCCGTACCGACTGAAAAGACGCCTCATGTGGATGGCCCTAATACAGCCATCAAGCGACTAGGATCGCAGTCATTGCTAAGGAGATGCACCTCAAGGGCCGAGGTGTTTTCGACGTGCCTCGATACGTCAACCCAATCAACGAATCTGAGAGCATCTTATTCTGTAAATACGCTCGTGTGGCTATGCCCTAATACAGCCGTAGAGCAGCTATAGTGTGGTCCACCTTATAATGGCAGTGGATAAAGTTAGAAGAATAGCGTTGCCGATTCTCTGCATTAATTAATTATATTTCTACACTGTCAAAAACATAATTGTCATCGTTGTGGACCTAGAAAAGGATAGTACCACCGGCTTTGTCGAATGATAGACAAGGATAGCAAAACCAAGTTTGATCAAATACTGTCATTATAACGTGGACCTCACTATAGAATCTTAGTCATCGCATCTCAGGTTCGAAACATACGAGGCGTTTTTTCAGACGGCATGACAGGTCTCGACACTCCATCCCAATCACCCAATCGCAGAGATTCCTGACCTGTCGTGCAAACTAGTCTAAAGAAACGCCTTATGTGTCAAGATAGATAACAGTTGAACATCGTCATAGAAATGAGTTTAACATAAGCTAATGGAAGAACCCTTACATCAATAAAATATAAAAGTTAAACAAACTCAATTCACGTTTGAATTTGTATTCCATATGATATAAGTAATCCAGTTCCGTGATGATCTTTCTATCTGATGAAAATTAATTTTTTAGAATCAAAAATATTATAATTTCTCCAGCATTATTTAGTTTATTTGTTTATTTTTATTCACCTATTAAATTAGTTTTTTCGAATGTGAGAATATTGATACTGATGGGCACGCATAATAATACCATGACTGCAAAACAAAATATTGAAACCAAAGACCTTAAAGTTGCGATTAGACCAAATTTATTAAAAAAATGTTAATAACTCAATCCTTTTAGATTATATTAGATTGAACATAACTTATCATACACATGATGAACATATGTGTTTGTCAACTTCCGTTCAATCTAATAGAATCTATAAGGATTAAGTTATAACCATTTTGTTAATAACTTTGATGTAAACCAGCTTAAAGATGTATACCTCTTTAATGTCTTTGAAACTATAGACCTTATGCAAATACAGTAATAGACTACAGCCTTCAAGGGCCAAGCCACACGAGTCGTTTTTCAGTTGGCTTGAAAGGACAGGAAGCTCTCCGATTGGCTGATTGAGTTAGCGTATCTAATGAGCTTGCTGTCTAGCCAATCGGGGAGCTTCTTGTCCTGCCGTACCGACTGAAAAGACGCCTCATGTGGATGGCCCTAATACAGCCATCAAGCGACTAGGATCGCAGTCATTGCTAAGGAGATGCACCTCAAGGGCCGAGGTGTTTTCGACGTGCCTCGATACGTCAACCCAATCAACGAATCTGAGAGCATCTTATTCTGTAAATACGCTCGTGTGGCTATGCCCTAATACAGCCGTAGAGCAGCTATAGTGTGGTCCACCTTATAATGGCAGTGGATAAAGTTAGAAGAATAGCGTTGCCGATTCTCTGCATTAATTAATTATATTTCTACACTGTCAAAAACATAATTGTCATCGTTGTGGACCTAGAAAAGGATAGTACCACCGGCTTTGTCGAATGATAGACAAGGATAGCAAAACCAAGTTTGATCAAATACTGTCATTATAACGTGGACCTCACTATAGAATCTTAGTCATCGCATCTCAGGTTCGAAACATACGAGGCGTTTTTTCAGACGGCATGACAGGTCTCGACACTCCATCCCAATCACCCAATCGCAGAGATTCCTGACCTGTCGTGCAAACTAGTCTAAAGAAACGCCTTATGTGTCAAGATAGATAACAGTTGAACATCGTCATAGAAATGAGTTTAACATAAGCTAATGGAAGAACCCTTACATCAATAAAATATAAAAGTTAAACAAACTCAATTCACGTTTGAATTTGTATTCCATATGATATAAGTAATCCAGTTCCGTGATGATCTTTCTATCTGATGAAAATTAATTTTTTAGAATCAAAAATATTATAATTTCTCCAGCATTATTTAGTTTATTTGTTTATTTTTATTCACCTATTAAATTAGTTTTTTCGAATGTAAGAATATTGATACTGATGGGCACGCATAATAATACCATGACTGCAAAACAAAATATTGAAACCAAAGACCTTAAAGTTGCGATTAGACCAAATTTATTAAAAAAATGTTAATAACTCAATCCTTTTAGATTATATTAGATTGAACATAACTTATCATACACATGATGAACATATGTGTTTGTCAACTTCCGTTCAATCTAAAAGAATCTATAAGGATTAAGTTATAACCATTTTGTTGATAGCTTTGGTGTAAACCCAGCTTAAAGATGCATACCTCTTTAATGTCTTTGAAACTCTAGACCTTATACAAATACAGTAATAGACTGGCTTCTCCACACATCTGTGTAATCACTTGTCAGCTGATTTATCTATATATATAATAAAAATATATATAAAAGCGAAATGGCACTCACTCACTGACTGACTGATTGACTGACTGACTGACTCACTCACTCACTCACTCGCAGAACTAAAAATCTACCGGACCAAAAACGTTCAAATTTGGTAGGTATGTTCAGTTGGCCCTTTAGAGGCGCACTAAGAAATCTTTTGGCGATATTTTAACTCTAAGGGTGGTTTTTAAGGGTTAAAAGTTCTTTTAGCATTTATATTCTTCTTATTCCAATATCTTAAAATTAGAATATTGAAATGTCCATACCATATGTTGATATGGAACTATAATCTAGAGAGAGTACCTCTTCGAAACAGTTGTTCTGGTAACTAAATTAATAATTTTGTCAGGTTGGCATTAAGTTGAGTTGACTTTCTTAGGTTGGCACCAAGTCGAAGATTGAAATGTATTTATCGCGGAAAAATTGATTGGGCACTGCTACTTCAATCAGAGCTATTCCTGGGAATATTATATTACTAGCCGTCAGGCTCGCTTCGCTCGCCATATCCGTTTAGCCAAACGTTTAGTCTGTACCCCCGACTGGATCGTCCTAACATATGATAAAAAATGAAAAATGCAGGCGAGCGAAGCGAGCCTGCTGTTCTCATTCTTGGACAATCCAGTCGGGGGTCCAGGGGGCGGAGCCCCCTGGCTAGACGGATATGGCGAGCGAAGCGAGCCTGACGGCTAGTTATGAATAATTCTATAGTCTGATTTTTACTCTAGTATTGGCGTATGAAGGAGGCTCCTTTTCCCTTACCCTTGAAATGCAAAATTTTCCAAAAACCTTGTATATACGTCGACGCGCAATTCAAAAGGAACATACCTGTCAAATTTCATGAAAATCTATTACCGCGTTTCGCCGTAAATGCGCAACATATAAATATATAAATATTTAAACATTAAGAGTAATGCCAAACCGTCGATTTGAATCTTAGACCTCACTTCGTTCGGTCAACAATGTGCCTAATTTATAAGTGGTATTACAGAAATCGTTCACTCTATAGTAAGCCTTTGCAGAAAGAAAGCTGTAAAAACTCTTTTTCATTAATGAGGTATTTGGAAGTTGACGCCAACATCTTTCTGAGTCTAGTGAGTTCTATTATTATGAATTGATCAAGGAAACAATTTAAAAGACAAACCACAAATGTTGGTACCTTATTTTTGAACTTGCGAAATCGTTCCGTATAGGTGTCAGTCTTCTGGAAGACATTAGAGAAGCCCTGCTCCTCCTCTGCACTCTCGTTCTGTTGCTTGCGGTGTGCAATCAGCATATGAACCTCACTGATCAGCAGCGTCTCTGCGTTCTCAAACTCCTTGGGAAACTGCAGGTCGGCTGCGTCCTCTTCGGTCAGGTCTACACTGCCCGCCGCCATTTTGAATCTACAAATCAAAGAGGACTTCTTTAGAAACAATTATTACTGTTGGATAAGTATGAAGTAAGTATTGTTACAATATGTGTAATCTTATCTAAAACGAATGAAATAGAAGAAGAAGAAGAAGAAGAAGAAGAAGAAGAAGAAGAAGAAGAAGAAGACAGGAGAAGAAGAAGAAGAAGAAGAAGAAGAAGAAGAAGACAGGAGAAGAAGAAGAAGACAGGAGAAGAAGAAGAAGACAGGAGAAGAAGAAGAAGACAGGAGAAGAAGAAGAAGAGAAGAAGAAGAAGAAGAAGAAGAAGAAGAAGAAGAAGAAAAGAAGAAGAAGAAGAAGAAGAAGAAGACAGGAGAAGAAGAAGAAGAAGAAGAGAAGAAGAAGAAGAAGAAGAAGAAGAAGAAGAAGAAGAGAAGAAGAAGAAGAAGAAGAAGAAGAAGAGGAAGAAGAAGAAGAAGAAGAAGAAGAAGAAGAGAAGAAGAAGAAGAGAAGAAGAAGAAGAGAAGAAGAAGAAGACAGGAGAAGAAGAAGAAGAAGACAGGAGAAGAAGAAGAAGAGGAAGAAGAAGAAGAAAGAAGAAGAAGAAGAGGAAAAGGATAGTTGAAGAGGAGACGATGAAGAAGAGAGAATTATGACAAAATCCAGAACGAGTCAGGGAGAATAAGAGAGAGACAGTGTGAGAAAATTTGCAAGGGGAAAGATGTGGAAATGTGAATAGGAAATCACTGTAATAGAAATCGGGAGAGGAATAGAATAGCACAAGGCTACCTTATGTTTTCTCTCCCTATCATTTTGATGATGTACTTATTGTATGAATCAATAAAGAATAAATAATCAATCTATTGTATCACTACTTTGTAAATAATCATAGCTCATATGCTTTATGTAATCAACATGTCTTTAGTCTGTATTTTGAAATGTTGCATTGTTTAGTCTTCTAATATTGTAAAAGAATGTTTAGTAGGTGACTGTGGTCTTGGCTCTTTTGGATCAGGTCTACACTGCCCGCCGCCATTTTGAATCTACAAAATCAAAGAGGAATACTTTATGAACCATTGTGGCATTGTTTAGTCTTTATTCGTACAAGAAAAATGTTTAGTACGTGACTGTGAGAAACAATTCTTTAGAAACAATTATTACTGTTGGATAAGTATAAAGTAAGTATTGTTACAATAATCAATCTATTGAATGAATGAATGAATGAATTTTATTTGCCAAAAACAAAATACAAAAAAGCTTTACAAAAAATAAATATAAGTATATGCTACTGCACTTAAACCAAGATACATACATTTATTTAATTAGATATAATAACGAAATGATATCCTTTACATTACAAACAATAGTTTTAAAATGAAGATTCAATTTATGATCACATGCATAAGTACAGTAGGTGAGGCAAAAACACCGGCAAAAGGAAGATTCCTTGTGCGCCAGTGTGAGTCGTAAATCAGCTTAATCAGGGATGTAATATATAAACTTGAATCTAGCGTATGAAGTGTTCGAAAATATAATTTATAATATGAAGTTGATTATTGTATAAAAGTCAACGATTGGAAATAATTCAAGTTTAGCCATGCCTCCATGGCTCTTTTTCTGTGTTTATTATTTCGGAAATTATTAAGTGGAAATTCACTTTCTAGTACATTTATGAATTTACTGCTAATGTAGTAAAGTTGCCTTCTATTGTATCAGTACTCTGTAAATAATCGTAACTCAAATGCTTCATGTAATCAACATGTCTTTATTCTGTATTCTGAATTGTTGCATTGTTTAGGGCCGGTTTCCGAGCTCGGGATTCATCTAGGTTCTAGACTTCAAACAGCTGGAGTCAGAAAATTGGCTTTCCGAAACGTGGCGTAGTCGTAGTCATAGTCACATTTAAATTAAATTTCGAAAAACTAGAAAATTGAACACAAAATAAAATAGTGTAAAGTTTCAGCTATTTTGAATTATTTGGGAATGTTTAATTTTGTTTCCAATTATAGAAATGAGAAAATAAAGATT
>NW_024090362.1:0-44661 GCF_014356525.2 Nilaparvata lugens
ATGCTTGCATTGTAGCATCTTTTAGTTTTTGTGGTTTCTTCATCCCAAAAATTTTGTTTTTTGGTATGTTAATCTTCTTGGATTCTCTTGGCATAGTTTCATCTATGCTTAATCGCATTATTCTTTGAAATTTTCTGTATTTGTCTTCTACTGAATGAGTCGTAGTTACTGGTTTCCAATTTACAAGGCCTAGTTGCTGTTTTAGTTTGTTTAAATTTGCTTTTGAATAATTTCTGGCATACTTATACTCTGGCTGTTTGATGTTCGATTTTATGTTTTATGTCACATAGTATTGAGTGATGATCTGAAATTAAGTTTGGGTATGCTATCGCTTTTACTTTTTTAATAGGTATATTAAGGTAGCACCCATCTATACTTGTGGCTGTTGTCTGGGTTTTTCTAGTAACCGGTATGTCATATATGTAGCAGCCGTGCTGTTTTAGCAAGTTGTTTAAATCTTTATAGGTTTGTTTATCTGTTTTCAATATGTCTATATTATTGTATCTCCTAGTAGTACTATGTGGCATTTCTTTCCTGAGTATTTTTGCAGTACACATTCCAACCTATTCAAGTATTCCATCTCTGTTCTAGGATCAGGTGATCTATAGGAACCTACTAATATCAGATGTTTAGGGGTGGTTAGGGGTAAAAAACCCTATTGACCAGCATAAAAAGTGATTGACCGGGTATTTCTAATTGTCCGATTCGATTCAAATTTGGCATACAGGATGATATGCACATGTCAAACATACTGTTGAAGTTTCATCAAAATATAATGATGTTTAGGGGTGGTTGGGGGTAAAAAACCCTATTGACCAGCATAAAAAGTGATTGACCGGGTATTTCTAATTGTCCGATTCGATTCAAATTTGGCATACAGGATGATATACACATGTCAAACATACTGTTAAAGTTTCATCAAAATATAATGATGTTTAGGGGTGGTAGGGGTAAAAAACCCTATTGACCAGCATAAAAAGTGATTGACCGGGTATTTCTAATTGTCTGATTCGTTTCAAATTTGGCATACAGAATGATATACACATGTCAAACATACTGTTGAAGTTTCATCAAAATATAATGATGTTTAGGGGTGGTTAGGGGTAAAAAACCCTATTGACCAGCATAAAAAGTGATTGACCGGGTATTTCTAATTGTCCGATTCGTTTCAAATTTGGCATACAGGATGATATACACATGTCAAACATACTGTTGAAGTTTCATCAAAATATAAGATGTTTAGGGGTGGTTAGGGGTAAAAAACCTATTGACCAGCATAAAAAGTGATTGACGGGTATTTCTAATTGTCCGATTCGTTTCAAATTTGGCATACAGGATGATATACACATGTCAAACATACTGTTGAAGTTTCATCAAAATATAATGATGTTTAGGGGTGGTAGGGGTAAAAAACCCTATTGACCAGCATAAAAAGTGATTGACAGGGTATTTCTAATTATCCGATTCGTTTCAAATTTGGCATACAGGATGATATACACATATTAACATACTGTTAAGTTTCATCAAAATATAATGATATTTAGGCGTGGTAGGGGTAAAAAACCCTATTGACCAGCATAAAAAGTGATTGACCGGGTATTTCTAATTGTCCGATTCGTTTCAAATTTGGCATACAGAATGATATACACATGTCAACATACTGTTGAAGTTTCATCAAAATATAATGATGTTTAGGGGTGGTTAGGGGTAAAAAACCCTATTGACCAGCACAAAAAGTGATTGACGGGTATTTCTAATTGTCCGATTCGTTCAAATTTGGCATACATGATTATATACACATATTTAACATACTGTTAAAGTTTCATCAAAATATAATGATGTTTAGGGGTGGTAGGGGTAAAAAACCCTATTGACCAGCATAGAAAGTGATTGACCGGGTATTTCTAATTGTCCGATTCGTTTCAAATTTGGCATACAGGATGATATACACATATTAAACATTATTCTCATTTACACAGACAGACATCCTGTGCACAATTGGATGTGCCATGTCATTTTGCTTCATGCTCTTGTGATGAAAACAATATTATACCTGCTGACCAGTATATGTCTTGGAGCATTGCCAGTAAATTGCTGGAAGGGGAGTGTTGGTGTGTCGCGTTGCAAAGCTCTCTCACACAGACACAAAAGAAGGAGAATGCTGCTAGGTAATGGGAGTGATAAGTGTAGAATAGGGCATGGGACCTCTCCGTCTTCGAGAAAGAGCCGTGTTAAAAGTAATAAATTTCTCTCCCACTTTAGCAACGATCCCCAATTGATCAGACACTTGTTTCCATCAGATTGTACTCAAATTACACATAGGTAGGTATTTGTGTAGAACTCATTTCAACTTTACTAATTATAACCATCGACTATGACGATAAAGCTAAATGTTAGTTTTTGTTGAGGAATAACAGAAATTAATTTGCAAAAGTCATGGTATGTTTGTAGAATGAGTGTATTTATGAAGACATGCGAGTATCTCTAACTATTACAAAACAAAATTATACAATATTGAATCTATGAAAGTGTACAGCAAAAACTAGTAGTTCTAATATTGCAAAATTCTCCATCAGATATCTTATTACACGATTATTAATAACTGTTTATCCAATTAAATAAATGTTGAGTGTAGGCCTATAATTGGCATGTATTTGATAACTACTTTCTTATTTGAATTTTCATAATTTTTTATATCTTAAGCTGCGTTTACACCGGAGTTAATAACACAAGTTTTAACATTTTCGTTATCAACTGATGTTAATTACAGAAGTTAATAACATCATGTTGAGGGGTGGTAGGGGTAAAAAACCCTATTGACCAGCATAAAAAGTGATTGACCGGGTATTTCTATTGTCCGATTCGTTTCAAATTTGGCATACAGAATGATATACACATGTCAACATACTGTTGAAGTTTCATCAAAATATAATGATGTTTAGGGGTGGTTAGGGGTAAAAAACCCTATTGACCAGCATAAAAAGTGATTGACCGGGTATTTCTAATTGTCCGATTCGTTTCAAATTTGGCATACAGGATGATATACACATATTTAACATACTGTTAAAGTTTCATCAAAATATAATGATGTTTAGGGGTGGTAGGGGTAAAAAACCCTATTGACCAGCATAAAAAGTGATTGACCGGGTATTTCTAATTGTCCGATTCGTTTCAAATTTGGCATACAGGATGATATACACATATTAAACATTATTCTCATTTACACAGACAGACATCCTGTGCACAATTGGATGTGCCATGTCATTTTGCTTCATGCTCTTGTGATGAAAACAATATTATACCTGCTGACCAGTATATGTCTTGGAGCATTGCCAGCAAATTGCTGGAAGGGGAGTGTTGGTGTGTCGCGTTGCAAAGCTCTCTCACACAGACACAAAAGAAGGAGAATGCTGCTAGGTAATGGGAGTGATAAGTGTAGAATAGAGCATGGGACCTCTCCGTCTTCGAGAAAGAGCCGTGTTAAAAGTAATAAATTTCTCTCCCACTTTAGCAACGATCCCCAATTGATCAGACACTTGTTTCCATCAGATTGTACTCAAATTACACATAGGTAGGTATTTGTGTAGAACTCATTTCAACTTTACTAATTATAACCATCGACTATGACGATAAAGCTAAATGTTAGTTTTTGTTGAGGAATAACAGAAATTAATTTGCAAAAGTCATGGTATGTTTGTAGAATGAGTGTATTTATGAAGACATGCGAGTATCTCTAACTATTACAAAACAAAATTATACAATATTGAATCTATGAAAGTGTACAGCAAAAACTAGTAGTTCTAATATTGCAAAATTCTCCATCAGATATCTTATTACACGATTATTAATAACTGTTTATCCAATTAAATAAATGTTGAGTGTAGGCCTATAATTGGCATGTATTTGATAACTACTTTCTTATTTGAATTTTCATAATTTTTTATATCTTAAGCTGCGTTTACACCGGAGTTAATAACACAAGTTTTTAACATTTTCGTTATCAACTGATGTTAATTACAAAAGTTAATAACATCATGTTGAGTTGCGTTTACACCGGAGTTGATAACATGAGTTATTAATAAAAAGTTGTCAACTTGACTGAATCGACAAAAAATTCTCTTGAAAAAAGTTGATAACTCGTGTTTTCAACAAAAACTCCTTGTTATTAACAAGATTTATGTTATCCATCGAGAGTCAGTGAAGATCAAAGGAAGCCTCTTTTATCACATTAACTTTTGTTAACAACAGGTTACTATCTTCCCCGCAACCCCCTCGCCCAGCATCCCTACCCTACAACTACAGCTGTTCCCTAATAACTACAGCTGCTAAGGAAACATGAGACAAAGTTATTAACTTCTGTTAATAAAACTAGCAGCCAAAAGAAAATGTTATTAACTTATGTTGAAAACTTATGTTTTAAACTCTGGTGTAAATGCATTATAATTTATTTACATTAGATCAGATGAATATCATTATGCTAATGATCACACATGTTTCAATTTAAAGTATTTTGAAGACAATTTTTGTTCGGGCTGTTATATCATATAATACTCTCGTTAAATGAAATCATATGGAAGTCAATTATATTGATAACAAGATATTGTTAATAACAAGGAATTTTCTGTTATGAACATGAGTTATTAACATTTGTCAAGAGAAATTTTTGACGACTCAGTCAACTCGTGTTATTAACTCCGGTGTGAACGCAGCTTTAGTGGAATACTTTCCTATTATAACCTGACTGTGTATTCCAAATTAAGGTTTAGAACAGTTTTGGGCAAATGTCTGTTGTTTATACCTTGATTGTATTTGTATATGATTGAATAAATAAATTTTGAAAAATTAATTGACCGGGTATTTCTAATTGTCCGATTCGTTTCAAATTTGGCATACAGGATGATATACACATATTGAACATACTGTTAAAGTTTCATCAAAATATAATGATGTTTAGGGGTGGTAGGGGTAAAAAACCCTATTGACCAGCATAAAAAGTGATTGACCGGGTATTTCTAATTGTCCGATTCGTTTCAAATTTGGCATACAGGATGATATACACATATTAAACATACTGTTGAAGTTTCATCAAAATATAAAGATGTTCAGGGGTGGTAGGGGTAAAAAACCCTATGACCAGCATAAAAATGATTGACCGGGTATTTCCAATTGTCCGATTTGTTTCAAATTTGGCATACAGATGATATACACATATTAAACATACTGTTGAAGTTTCATCAAAATATAATGATGTTTAGGGGTGGTAGGGGTAAAAAACCCTATTGACCAGCATAAAAAGTGATTGACCAGCGTAAAAAGTGATTGACCGGGTATTATCTAATTGTCCGATTCGTTTCAAATTTGTCATACAGAATAATATACACATGTCAAACATACTGTTAAGTTTCATCAAAATAATGATGTTTAGGGGTGGTTAGGGGTAAAAAACCCTATGACCAGCATAAAAAGTGATTGACCGGTATTTCTAATTGTCCGATTCGTTTCAATTTGGCATACAGAATGATATACACATGTCGAACATACTGTTAAAGTTTCATCAAAATAAATGATGTTTAGGGGTGTTAGGGGTAAAAACCCTATTGACCAGCATAAAAATGATTGACCGGGTATTTCCAATTGTCCGATTTGTTTCAAATTTGGCATACAGATGATATACACATATTAAACATAGTGTTAGAGTTTCATCAAAATAATGATGTTTAGGGGTGGTAGGGGTAAAAAACCCTATTGACCAGCATAAAAAGTGATGACCAGCGTAAAAAGTGATTGACCGGTATTTCTAATTGTCCGATTCGTTTCAAATTGGCATACAGGATGATATACACATATTAACATACTGTTGAAGTTTCATCAAAAATAATGATGTTTAGGGGTAGTTAGGGGTAAAAAACCCTATGACCAGCATAAAAATGATTGACCGGGTATTTCTAATTGTCCGATTCGATTCAAATTGGCATACAGAATGATATACACATATTGAACATACTGTTAAAGTTTCATCAAAAAATAATGATGTTTAGGGGTAGTTAGGGGTAAAAAACCTATTGACCAGCATAAAAATGATTGACCGGGTATTTCCAATTGTCCGATTTGTTTCAAATTTGGCATACAGGATGATATACACATATTAACATACTGTTGAAGTTCATCAAAATATAATAATGTTTAGGGGTGGTAGGGGTAAAAAACCCTATTGACCAGCATAAAAAGTGATTGACCGGTATTTCTAATTGTCCAATTCGTTTCAAATTTGCATACAGGATGATATACACATATTAAACATAGTGTTAAAGTTTCATCAAAATATAATGATGTTAAGGGGTGGTAGGGGTAAAAAACCTATTGACCAGCATAAAAAGTGATTGACCGGTATTTCCAATTGTCCGATTTGTTTCAAATTTGGCATACAGATGATATACACATATTAACATACTGTTAAAGTTTCATCAAAATATAATGATGTTAAGGGGTGGTAGGGGTAAAAAACCCTATTGACCAGCATAAAAAGTGATTGACTGGGTATTTCTAATTGTCCAATTCGTTTCAAATTTGGCATACAGATGATATACACATATTAACATACTGTTAAAGTTTCATCAAAATATAATGATGTTAGGGGTGGTAGGGGTAAAAAACCCTATTGACCAGCATAAAAAGTGATTGACCAGCGTAAAAAGTGATTGACCGGTATTTCCAATTGTCCGATTTGTTTCAAATTTGGCATACAGGATGATATACACATATCAAACATACTGTTGAAGTTCATCAAAATATAATAATGTTTAGGGGTGGTAGGGGTAAAAAACCCTATGACCAGCATAAAAAGTGATTGACGGGTATTTCTAATTGTCCGATTCGATTCAAATTTGGCATACAGAATGATATACACATGTCAAACATACTGTTGAAGTTTCATCAAAATAAATGATGTTTAGGGGTGGTAGGGGTAAAAAACCCTATGACCAGCATAAAAATGATTGACCGGGTATTCTAATTGTCCGATTTGTTTCAAATTTGGCATACAGATGATATACACATATTAACATACTGTTAAAGTTTCATCAAAATAATGATGTTTAGGGGTAGTTAGGGGTAAAAAACCTATTGACCAGCATAAAAATGATTGACCGGGTATTTCTAATTGTCCGATTCGTTTCAATTTGGCATACAGATGATATACACATATTGAACATACTGTTAAAGTTTCATCAAAATAAATGATGTTTAGGGGTGGTAGGGGTAAAAAACCCTATTGACCAGCATAAAAAGTGATTGACCAGCGTAAAAAGTGATTGACCGGTATTTCCAATTGTCCGATTTGTTTCAAATTTGGCATACAGATGATATACACATATTAACATACTGTTGAAGTTTCATCAAAATAAATGATGTTTAGGGGTGGTAGGGGTAAAAAACCCTATTGACCAGCATAAAAAGTGATTGACCGGGTATTCTAATTGTCCGATTCGTTTCAAATTGGCATACAGGATGATATACACATATTAAACATACTGTTGAAGTTTCATCAAAATATAATGATGTTTAGGGGTGGTAGGGGTAAAAAACCCTATTGACCAGCATAAAAATGATTGACCGGGTATTTCTAATTGTCCAATTCGTTTCAAATTTGCATACAGGATGATATACACATATTGAACATACTGTTAAAGTTTCATCAAAATATAATGATGTTTAGGGGTGTTAGGGGTAAAAAACCTATTGACCAGCATAAAAAGTGATTGACCGGTATTTCTAATTGTCCGATTCGATTCAAATTGGCATACAGGATGATATACACATATTAACATACTGTTGAAGTTTCATCAAAATAATGATGTTTAGGGGTAGTTAGGGGTAAAAAACCTATTGACCAGCATAAAAAGTGATTGACCGGTATTTCCAATTGTCCGATTTGTTTCAAATTTGGCATACAGATGATATACACATATTAACATACTGTTAAAGTTTCATCAAAATATAATGAACTTTATTTGGATCGTTTCAGCTGAACTGACCATAAATTGCTGTAATATGCAAAAGTTAAAAAATGAGTTACAAGTGAGTTACAAGATTAATAAAAAAATAAATTAACAAAATTTTTAATATTTCCTAAAAATTAAATAAAATTCAAAAAAATTTAACTTGAGAAAAATTCACGCTACAGAGTTGCGGTTGCTCTTCATCTCTTGGAAATTTTGTTTTCTTCAAAAAATGTACCTACAGAATTTTCTGTCAGACACTTGGTTAGGTCACAATCCTGGAAAACAGGGACGATGTTCCAAAATTTCCAGATTTTCCAAGATGGTGGCGGGCGCGGAGGGGGTAGAATTGTTCATTTTCATTTCTAACACCCACTTACCATCCTAGACAACATATTATGAAAAATTCAGCCTTACCGGACCTTTTGCAAGATAACCCCCTTTTTTGTCTCTATTTACTTGACTACAAGTTGATGTTTGTTTTCTAATACTTGACTACCCATTACTAGGCTTATCCTTTCTTCAACCTTTGATGATACTTAAATAAGTTAATAATATTTGTTTTCTAATACTTGACTTGCCACTTATAGTATTTAAAGTAAGTAATAAATAAAGATAGTTATAAAAATTCAAAACGAGTGTGTAAAAAAGTTCAAGTTTTTCTTGGTTCCCTTTCATAAGTACTAACCCTGCAATTTTTATTCAGAGAATGTAACCATCCAACTGGTTCTATTTTGCTGATATCATGTGTCTACTATATCGACATAAGCAGAAAGGAACACACATCTTTCTTCATTTGCAAGGAAAAATACATTGTTCGGCCATAACATATTTAAAAAAAGTTTAAAAATTCAGTCATTTATGGAAAAAGGTCTCTGCGTAATAAATTAATTTAACAGCATCAGTTGAACTTTGTTTGCTTGTTGCCAGCATATCCAGTTTAGTGGGTTGGTTCTTTTCTGTTTAATGCTGTCCATTTTATACTATTAACTTATATTCTTGAAGAACAATAATGTGAATATTTATTATTCTGATTATATTTTTTCACTATTGACTTATTCTTGAAATTATCATTATATTGATCCGAAGATTTTTGTCTCATAATTTCGGTACCTGATCTGCCATTTGAATAGATCACAATTTTTAAACTCATAGTGTCCATATTAAAGTTCCGAAATCCATCAAGCCCAACTTATCTTTATAAAACTAGGGTTACTTGATTTTCTATAGTGGCATGAGAGAATAATGTGAATTCTCATAATTATTTAACAATTCTTTAGTGAATGAATTATTCATTTTTCTTTTTACTTAAAAAGTTTGAGTTATGACGACTTATGGAAATGAACGACTTCGATGAAGGTTCATCATTATAATGATATTTATTCAAATATGTGTTCAAATACAAAATTAAACCATTTTAGTGGGTGGGAACTCGTGATTCCTGTAGTTGCTGATAAAATGTAATTTCAAAATTCTGATGCATGGGTAATAACTCATGTATTTCAAAAAAACTAATAATAATATTAATGTGAAATCTTCATGGCTATTTAATTTTTATTTACACTTATGTTCCTAAAATATTATTCGTATTGAACACCTGTACAGCTATGTACATGGAACTATGTTGCAGCTTCATTGGGAATGCAATCCTATAAATATATTACATATTATTATACTATATAAGTTAGGTATATTATATTTTATATCCTACTTGTAATTACTCATAAATTACTATAAATCTTCATAGCTATTTAAGTTAATTGTTATTTGCACTTTTGTTCCTAAATTATTATTCGTATTGAACACCTGTACAACTATGTACATGGAACTATGTTGCAGCTGCATTGGGAATACAATCTTATAAATATATTACATAATATTATTATACTATATAAGTTATGTATATTATATTTTATATCCTACTTGTAATTACTCATGAATTACTGCAAAAGGAAAATTGGTTGATTCATCTTAACATAGGCTATATTTCAACATTTCAAAATGACATAATAATAATATTAATGTGAAATCTTCATGGCTATTCAATTGTTATTTACACTTTTGTTCCTAAAATATTATTCATATTATTATCCTATATAAGTCATATGTATTATATTTTATATCCTACTTGTAATCACTCATATATATTACTGCAAGAGGAAAATTGGTCGATCCATCTTAACATAGACTATATTTCAACATTTTAAAATACGGTAACTAATAATATTAATATTAATGTGAAATCTTCATAGCTATTTAAGTTAATTGTTATTTGCACTTTTGTTCCTAAATTATTATTCGTATTGAACACCTGTACAACTATGTACATGGAACTATGTTGCAGCTGCATTGGGAATACAATCTTATAAATATATTACATATTATTATACTATATAAGTTATGTATATTATATTTTATATCCTACTTGTAATTACTCATAAATTACTATAAATATTCATAGCTATTTAATTTTTATTTACACTTATGTTCCTAAAATATTATTCGTATTGAACACCTGTACAGCTATGTACATGGAACTATGTTGCAGCTGCATTGGGAATACAATCCTATAAATATATTACATAATATTATTATACTATATAAGTTAGGTATATTATATTTTATATCCTACTTGTAATTACTCATAAATTACTATAAATATTCATAGCTATTTAATTTTTATTTACACTTATTTTGGAAGGAGTAATATGTAGAGTTCAGTAATTTGAATAGCCTGCAAATCAAGTGAAGTTAACAGTTGGAAATGGATACAGATTAATTGCTGAAGGATAAATTTGTGTGTGAAACAATCGTTGCTGCAGCAATATGTTAATTGCAATATATTACTATTTCTTTGAAATACATAATTCGTTATACTACACTCCATAAATGTAGAGAATAACTCGAGGATATTTTCAATAAAGAAACTAATGAGAAATGTTCCCAAACAATTGTGAAAAATGTTACAAAAAACACAATGTTTTAAATATAGATAACAGAAGATTGTACATATCTCTACAGATTTGAAATTAAACTATTTTTGTTGGCTCAATTTGGGTATGAAAATAGGTAATCTGCAAAATTATGAGGCTTTTGACATAAAACCAACATTACATTTTTGTCAAAAAATGTCCATTAGAAATGGGTCTCATAGAATTCTGTTTTCGAGATACCAAAGAGAGTAACTCTCTGGGAATGCTTTTAGGTGTTCCTGTACTCGTCAAAACAAAGAGAATAATCCCTACAAGAAGTTTAGAGAATGCTTTGTCACCGAGATAAAGATTTTACAATTCAATCTAGTTTAGTCACTTTCCGAAAAGATGTCACAATTCGATCTAGTTTGGTAAAGGGTCACTTACCATACTATGTTGCAATTTTCTGGAAAGTAGCCACTTTCTATCAAGTATAGAAAGTTATACTACTTTATAACAAAAAGTAGGTAGGTAGGTAAATCGTTTTCCTTCAAACTATCCGTTCACAATCAACTCATTGATGAACCACTTGTTCAATGGTTTCAATTGTGGTTTCACTTGTTCATGGTTCAATGGAAAGGAGTGATTTAAGTTCTCTACACCGTAGTATTGATCAATGTCAATAGTTATATCTAATACCTCCGGAAATGTTTCACAAAAAAGTAATCTAAAAAAATATTTTTAACACTTTTCAACCCTATTGTGACTGATTTTATTCATTAAACTTGGCCATTCCTCCAAAGAACATTCTATTTAGCAGCAAAACCTTTAAAATAACTATTTTTGAGCTATTCCCCAAAAATTTAATTGGCGCATTGTGCATCACTATCCCCCCTTGGTGGGTAATTCTGAGTTAAGCCCTTTCATACTTTATAAATAATGTTTTTAAAACATGTTGTCACTCACGACTCACCTGCTTGTTCTGCAGCCGTCACCTATCTGATGATGTATGGTCCGCAGTTGCATGTTCACTTTTGCCTTTTCAAAGATGTTATGAAGAATCTCAGAGTTAAAATATTCCTCACTCAACAGGTAGACTGGAAAATAATAAATTCATTAGATTTCCAATGATGAGTATATACATACCGGTATTCATTCATACTTATAAAGATGAGAAGTGCTTAGATAATAATTATGATATTTATTTGAACAAAAAACTAGTGAGTTACAACAATATACATTATAACTATTACTTTTTTGTATGGTTATCAAGGCAATTTCTAAGCTGTTCTGCTGCACTAGATAACCATACAAAAAACTAATTGTTATATGTATATCTTTGTAGCTTGTATTTTGTTCAAATAAATAAATGATATATTATAATGTCCGATAACACAACAATAACATTTTTCAGGTAACATCAAAATAATGTTTACAATTATTCCTCTGCTGGAGTTGAATACGTTTCATCAAAATAATATTAGATTATGTTCTTCCATAAATCAATTTTACAGAAACCCGCTGGAAATATGATTTTCAATTGAACACTTTCAATTATAATTGGCTTTGGTTATCCACTTATCTCGAAACGGGTCATATCTCTTCATAGATACATTTGAAACAGAGAAATAATTTCTTATACTCATTATAATTGAATATTATTCATTGAAACGCCTTATAACTCTAACAGTGAATTTGCGTCCGGTCAACACAAAGAGTGTATATTATCCATGTTACTCCCTAAGAAAACTCTCTATCAATATTCTAGGTCATTGTCCCTGGATAAGCAACATATTTAAATATCATATTTGAACTGTCCGATAGTCCTTAATTACTAAATTGATAAGGCCACTTTTTTGTTTTTTCCACTCATTGTTTATTTTCTAAATAATGGTTTGAACATATGAAATTGAAACTTTGCACAAAGTGCTGTCAAACATTTATGACAACTAGACAAAGCTACCAAAAATTAAGACAATTTTTCAAATTCATAAAACAAAATAGCGGCCATTTGTAATAGTTTTGTATAATCAACGGTTTTTTAGTTATTCAAGAAAATTTATTTATTCAACAAATTACTAAATGGCGGCCATTCTGTTTTATGAATTTGAAAAATTGGCATCATATTTTTGGTGCTTTGTCAAGTTGTCATTAATGTCTGTGTAAAGTTTCAATGTCTTATGTTTAACCATTATTTAAAAAAAAATTTGGTTAAAAATGGGCGGCTAGGTGAGTAACTAAGGGCTTCCAGACAATTATATATCATATTTGAATATGTTTCTTACCCAGGAACAATGCCCTAGAATATTGGTGAGGAGTTCATTCATACCCTGTTTATTGTTTCTTACCCTGCATGTTGCAAGCTACTCAAATTTAATTATTGAAAAGAATCACAATCTGAAAAGTGTTTGATAGCCAATAATTGATAGGCTTCTAGTGCCATTAAATCAGTTATTTTTTATTGTCACACTAATCTGACAACAGCAGTTGATTTTAAGCCAAAAACTAATATTGAGATTTAAAGTGTGTTACCAAATAGATTCAGATATGAAAAATAAATAGATTTAATTTAAAATAACACTTACATGATGAATAGGAATGCGACAGTTTGGGCACTTGTACTTGTTGTCCAACTCCTTCTTGCTGCATACTCCTACGCACTGCAGATGGTACCAATGGTGACACCAGTCACAGCACACTAGTTCTCCACTGGGATGGCAGCAGTTGTGGTAATTGCAGGTTGTCGATGTTTCATCCCAATACGTGTCAATGATGTCCATCAAAAATGCCAATACATCTTGACCAGATGGAAGATTTCTCTGTATGCATGTACTGTACGCCTTCATGCTAGTGGTGAATTTATCTAGTTTCTTTTTGTTGAATCTTCTATTTTGTGGCTGAAAATTCATGGTTTTTGACTTCTGCATATAATGTAATAATTTTGTGTGTATTGTCCTCCTATAAAGATCCATTGATTTCGAGTAGTGATAACTTACACAGTTTAAAGAATGAGTCAGAAGGACTTCAACAAATAAGCAACAATACAGACCGCAGTCGTACCCGGTGTATTGTTTTGGAATTTTTTCTGGAGCAACAACTGTAAAATCACTTGCTCTTGGTTCTTCACCCAGAAAAACCCACGTATTGTCGTACAGATTGAATAGGAAATTCAGTATTGATTGTTCAGGACAGCCTCCAAGTGAATCTAAATAGATGACGAGGTTCTGCTTCATCAATATGATGATTGTGGTGCAGTGGGATCGATGTATTACAGGAATGATGGTGATGTCAACAGATGGTATGTTCCTTTTTATAAAAAAACGGAAAGCACACTGGAATGAAAAGTCCAAATTATCGGGGTAATTCAAAATGGCCTCACATGTTTCAATATTCAGCCTACAGTTCCTGTTCTTTTGTTCGTAATTTATTACTGCAAAATAGGTTGAGATCACATCCTCATTCAAGTACAATGAATCTCCATCATTTCCTGAGGCAATCAAGCAATCTAAATCACTGGGATAGATCGATTTTCCTAGAATTTTGAAGTTCTTGTTGTTTTTAAATTCACTGTCGAACGTATCACCAACAATTGAGGCAATTGAGTCGATGTCACAGTCTTCCTGAGACTGAATTGGAGTTGACTGTGCAGCGGGCTTGGGATCAAAAGGTGTAGTTTCATTCTCGGCATCTAGCTCTTTCATCAACTCACTTTTTTGTTCTATTTTTGATTTTTTTATTCCAATCACTTTCTGAGAATGGAGTTGACCTTTAACTTTTGGAGTTGATTGTGCAGCTGGTTTGTTCACATAGCTGGTTTGATCAAACGTTGAATTTCCCATTTGAACATCTAACTCTTTCATCAATTCCATCTGACTCTTCACTTTTTTAGTTTTTGATCGTGTTCGATTTTTCACAATGTGGCTGTTGCTGACTATTGTGGGTGTTGAGAGAGTAGTGGAGGCGTTCTGTACGGCAAGATTCGCAACTGAGTTGTTGGCAGAGATTACCTCAGTTGCATCTCTCGGCACTCGCTTCTTGCCGGATCTGAAACCCCTGTTTCTTTTAATTATGTCCTGGAGTTTCATTCTTCTCGTTTTCTCTCCTCCCAGTCCCACAGACATCCTAACAGCTTCGATGTGGTGGCACTTTCTCCTCAGGGCACAGGAGCAATGTTCTCTTGGGAAAAGCTGAACCACATGTTTGTTCTTCTCTCCAGCTACTAAGAAAACCTTCTCATTAGGTAGGTGTTTCACTTTCCCCTGAATCAGTAGCATTCTAGCCACACTATAATTTGTATAATCAGATTCAATTTCTGTTGTCAATGTCTTTGCATCTTTTTCAAATGCATATGGTAGAGTGTTCAGGGGCACAACACCCTCAGGAAATTCAACATCCTCAATGTTGAGTTTAAGGAAGACTTTTTCTGGCTTCAATACATATCCCCCAATATCGCAATATCCTCTCAACAATTCTGTTTCAAAAAACTTGTCCAATTGATAGAGTGATAGCGTTAATACTTGAAGGTTCACTGGACTTCGATTTAAAGTGAATCCATATTTCTACATCTAATGCTATACTGACAGATTGAAGTGAATGCATTTCGCTCTACTATGATGCCAGACTCACTTTGAGAAATTCCTTTGGTGTCAGATTAAAGTGAATTCATATTTCTACATCTAATGCTATACTGACAGATTGAAGTGAATCCATTTCGCTCCAATGATATACTACAATGACAGGCTCAAGAGATAGAGATCTCCTTCTTTTACTCGTGCCATCTCTTTCCCGCACCCTTTCCGAAAGGAAAGGAGATAAGAATCAATTGAGAAATTCTCTCCCAGTATAGATGAGAGGGAAAAATTCCCTTGGTGACAGATTAATGTGAATCCATATTACTCCAATCCAAAGTGAGGTCAATGACTCTCTCTACATCTAATTGAATTGAGAAATTCTCTCTCATCTAATGCTATAAATCTCTACGTTCTTTTACATTTTTTATCTGCAATATCGTACAAGCATTTCCAAAGTTCATCAGAATTTTTAACAACAGATAATGACGAATCATTTGTACAATCATAATGTAGATGACCGCTGTCTAGAATATTGAGCAGTTCGAAAATCTCAGATAGAATCGAAAAGTGTACATTTTCTGTTTTTGTTAACGGTAAATCAACATCTTGACATCCTGTTGAAAATTTAATATTCTTCGCAATTGAATCAAATTCATTAAATGAAATTGACATCAAGAGACGAGATAATTTTTTGAATTTTGAAAAACCATAACACTGCATCTCGCAGATGTTTGACGTGACTCGAATGAGGGGGAAAGATTTCTAAATTGATGAGATGCACGTGTTATAGGCGCACGTGCACTAAAGATTACCCCACACGTGCTGTCTGGTCTAGCTCTAAGCAGCAACTAAACTAAAAAACGTGAATGGGATATCGGAATGAAAAATCATTTGAAGGCAGAAAACGTTTATTTACACATTTCACTACAACAATACATAACTTCATCTTCAATTCTAATTAGCTTATCTATACATAAATTATGAGGACGATAATAACATAGATAGTCTCTTATATCATTTAAATTCACCGTGCTTAGAAAAATGTCTTTCAATTGCTTCGCCAAACTATAATTTTCAGGAGTTGATTTCCTAATTGCACTTTCACACTCATCGTACCAATCAATACAGTTTTTTAACCTCACTTCCAATTCGTTGTCAGCAGCCAACCACTTTCTCGGATCCATGTTGTTGAGCGAATGAAGAAAACTAAGTGTAGGCAGGAACTATTATAGAGTAATTAAGTGGTCTTTCTTCATCAATTGACGATAGACAACATGTACGCGCTTTATGCAGTCTCAATGCATGCAGGCAATAAACACACTGTAGATCCTTTCCGTTGTAGAAGAATCCATAACGAGCAAAGTTTCTTTTCTGTGAATTCGTGTACATTGGAGCCATTTTCATACTTTGCATTCGATTGTTTTCGCACAAGAAATTATTTGTTTGATACATATTTTTAAACAACAAAGAATTATAATGTTGAGCAGAGAATAACGCACAGCGAGAATGTGGTTTATTTTTATGAATGTTGCATGCAGCATAACACCATGAACTAGTGAAAAAGCTGAAATCAGGTTTTGGAAAATCCTCTGGTATGCATTGTACATTGCTATGCAATCTTCTTAAAAACTTTGCTTTCTCAGTTCCTTTTGTGAAAATTTTCTCATAAGCTGCAAGGTAATCACGTATTAATGACTCACTGTATTCTAAATCTCCATCTTCCCATTTTATTTTATGATAGTGACGTTCTAACCATGTTACATCGTTATACAATTTTGCACTCAATTCTGTCTTTGCAAATGGTGATTTGAAATGGAACACAATATAATTATTAAACTGATCAATTATGGCAAGTTCTTTCACAATAATTTGATTACAATCTTGTTTAAACCAGTGAAGATCAACCGTAGCAATTTTAGCACTCGCTTGACCTTCTTTCTCTTCGACGACCTCGCGGGCTTTGTCTCTCCCCTCAGCGGCGGCGGACTCCTCGAATCCTCCTTTGTCCTCCTCCACCTGCAGCGGCTTCGGTAATCCTTCGTCTCTCCCCTCCTCCTCCACCTCCAGCGGCTTCGGTGTACTGCACCTTGCTTCATAATAGAAACTATCAAGATCGCACTGAATACCAATAGAGCGAGTTTGTGGCTTGTCCAAAATATCAGAACACAAAGAATAGGACATGTTGTCTGTTCAAAGGTGAAACTGATAATGAACTAAATTGAGCAGAATACACACCTTATATAGGTGGTGTGCTCTATCAATAAAATTACTGAACTTCTTTCACCATACTCGTGAGCGGTGTGTATTCCATCACACGATCGCTAATTAAAACGCAATACGCGGAAGTATTTGCAGGTACTGCACTTTTAAATTCCATTTCAATACGAACATCTGTGGATGATTTCAAATGACTTGGTTGGTGTGAACAATCTACAACAATCAGCGGAGTTGATTCACAAAATGTTTTAAAGTCGATTTCTGTTCCGAGTTCGCTATTGATTGAATGATTATAATACGAGGGCGCGAAATCCAAGAACATCCGGTATAAAACCTCCTTCTTACCTAGCAGATTTTCATATGGATAATACTCACTGTTCAAATATACTTTAACATTGTAAATACCGCAGCTATCGAAATTAGATATTGATTTTTTAATTTTATTCTTACGATCAGTTTGAAATGCAATTATAACGTATTTTGGACTATCAAAACTCGATGTGGTACGAACTGCCCAAGAATGGTTAAGTGAATTTTGCAAATTTGGTAATTCACAAATTTCCCAATGGCGGAAACCTAATTTCAGTGGAGTGTCAGCATCGAGCAGTCTCAAAAATTTCAGTCTTACATGATCTTCTAAAGTTATGTAGGGCATGCGCCATTGCAGTTTTGTAATTTTCACACTAACGTTTGTTCCACTTTGAGACTCAACACAATTTAGATCTGTCGGTGACCTCAATAAGACGAGTTCCTGTTTCAAATTTAAAATTATTCTTTGAAAATCTTCAAAAAATGGGAGGATTAATTTCAGCGGAACACAGAAAGTGTATGTATTATCCGTTAGCTCATATCCTGCTCTGTCAAAACCAGCCAAGTGATATGTGTTTTTATCGAGAGTATTTTTCACCAATATAGCTTTAATTGTGGATGTTAATCCAATCAATCTTGATTTAGAAATTTGCTGACCTGCTAATTCATATCGTATTTCGTCAAAAAGGTTACCGATTACGTTACTGCTTAATTTATAGTCTGCTGCAACTGGTGCATCGGCTGGGTCTTTTCCCGGTTTTGTACAGTTAACTGTTCCCTCAATCAATATGAATGATTTACAAGGTAAAGAATAGACATCTAAAGAATTTATGCCAATACGTGCCTCGTCAGAGTTTTTTATTTCCTGTCCCGAATAAACTGTATGAGTGTGAAATTGGAATTTAGTAATATCATTATAAAACTGAAGGTCTGTCTCCACATCCAGAATTTCACTAATTGCTGCCGCTCCCCCGCCTAACATGTCGCCAATCGACTATAAAACCCAACTTTTCTAATATTCTCGCGCTTTTAGCCGACAAAGCACGTTTGTTTTTAGGTGTTGTCGCTATCGCGTTCCTTTCTCTAATGACTTGATTGGTCTTATTCGAACGTGGGTTGAAAATAAGATAACCCATTACTTTTCACGTATGTGCAACCTAATTGTAATTGTATCTCCGCGGAAATCAATAAACGATCCGTTCTGGTCCGTTACCTTTACATTAATAGTTTGAATTCGATGCGTATTCAAAGGTACATAAATAATCGGTGATGGTACTTCATTTATTAAATAACCACTAGGAACCTTTGGTAAAAATTCGTAGATTACATGTTTTTGTTTTCCCTCAGAGTAACTGCCGCAAGCTAAATTACACTCAATTACAATACTGTCAACGCTTGTTATGTTAACCAAATGTTTGGAATAATGCCATTTATTTGGCTGCAAAACAACATTATCAAAACCAAGTATCTTAGCAATCGAATCAGAACGTGTTAAATCAATGGCTTTATCAGAATGAATTTCAATCTTCATAGTATTTACGTTTGCATGTATAATAAGTTTATTCTTCTTGTCATCAATATTCAATTTATTCTTTAAAGATTTTATAATATCCTCAACTTCATATGCACCAGTATCCAACTCGATTAATCTATCACCATATTTGAAGCTGGAATTTGTTCCTTTGTTAATGTTTGCAATACTATTGTAACTGGAAAAATTGATCAATCCAATTTCCCATTCACGATTTTTATCCAATTCTATAATTTCTTGTAAATGTTCATAGAGATCACTTGTGTTAGATTGTAATGTAATAACCACCATCTTGTGTGTTCACCACAAACACTTAATTACAACTGATTTGCAAGAAACAATAATGTAAGATGACCACAAAAATCGCTATTTAATGGTTGCATATGCTCTACATTATAAAATATATTTACTCCATTTTCTTTTTTCCAATATTTGTCCAATTTGTATGGAGGTTGTAAATTTCCAATTGGATCAAAATACCAAACATTAGAACCAATTTTCTTATATGCTACCCAATGTGTCCCATCCTCACTTTCCCTTGCTAAATTCACAATGGCATTCTCGTTTTTTAGAATTTTTTTGGGTAATGCATCTAGCATATATATGCCTCTTAACCGAATCTGTAATAATTTGGACCAATCAATCAAATCATAATTACTCAATTCTCCTTCAATATTCATGTCTTCTTCTTCTTCTTCCTACTCTTCTTTGTTGTTCTACGTTTCTTAACTTGAGGGAATAAACTCACTCCATATGATGCTGGTGGGGGTGGGGGTAGAAGTCTGCCACCACTTTTAGGAAAAGGCTTCAAAAAATATCCTTTTCCTGCAATATGCTTTTTCAACTGAGCTATAGCTTTGCGTCTAATATCGTTACTATAACTTCTCCTCTCCCCCTTCTTCTTCTTCTTCTTTCTCAAAGTCCCACCAAACGCCGCTTTAGCTTTCATAACGTTTGTAACAAGATAGCTAAGCGCTTTCTCGGCAAGGGGTGTTTGAGGATTTTTGAAAATGTCCCATGCAGCGTTCGCTAGAGCTCTGTCAGCTACCGCCCGAGTTTTATTATCACTATTTTGAGTATAGGCTATATTGTGGGCCTTGCAAGCTTTATCTAACAAATTTATACCTTGATCACCTCTCTTTAACCTTTCATTAACCTTTGTTCCTGGTCCGCAGAACTCGTATCCGGGAATATGATATTCTTCCCCAAGGTTATCAATTACCTTATTTAGAATAGTTGATGTTACATTACCTGCAAAACCTGTCACACCTTTAAAAACTCTTGCTGCTGAACTCAAGATTCCTTTACCCCGTTTCCTCGAACTCTGCTTTTTTCTCCTACATACCATTTTTCATTACCTTTCAACTCAATGGTTGAACATTAACTGAGGTTAATTAATTAATCAATACATCAACTTGATTTGGTTTAATGTTCAACCATTGAGTTGGAAGTGAATTCATATTTCTACATCTAATGCTATACTGTCAGATTGAAGTGAATCCATATTGCTATGATACATTGCTTGAATGATAAGAATATTATTTCAAATCTGAAAGGTGAATGTGATTTGAAAAGGGAAGAAATGATGCTGGGCCACCCACATCTGTGGGAGCGCGTGCTAATGTAGGAGGGGGCAAGAAGCTGGCAGCGCTTGCCTGCACAGCTGTGTGCCTCTAGCGGTAAGTCTACTGAGCATGCTCACAACAAACTATAAAAGACGTGCTCACCTTATTTAAATATCATTCACAACAGAGCAGCTGAAGCATTTCTTCTTCTTCTGTGTGATATTCATTACGAACTTATCAACATCAACAACAGGTAAGAATTGAAAACAATTTTTTATCAAATATGCAAACATTTTATTCAACTATTCAACTATTCACATACATCTATACAATTCGTAACACAAAAGTGAACGAATTGTATACAGATATAAAAATTGTTAAGCTTTAACAATTTTTATATCTGTCCAATTTGGACACTTATGTGTTACTACTAACACATAATTTTTACAAGTTTCGTTGAAATGGCGTATTTTTCCCGCATCAATGCAGGAAGCGAATCTTTGAGGCAGATACACCTCGCATTTGCTTCCTGCATTGATTATTTTTAAAATTATACGTCGCCCGTGCTGGTTTGTGTGCTCCCTCACCGCGACGATGCGGTATGGTTGATCCTCCTCCAACTCTCGCAGCGGCACCCATGGCTTGGGTAGAGGTTTGTTGACGAGTTGTACAAAGTCCAATTCAGCCTCCACCTCCTTTATTAATGGTATGAGTGAGGAGTCCTCATCCACCACACGTTTCTGTTGAAAAATATTTGATTAGTGTCTTATTTGTTTCAGATCTCTACATCAGATTATCATCGAATTCTCTGCATAAAGTGAGTAATATCAGTTATTGAAATAACAATGTTGCATGATCGAGTACTTTTAACAATAATATCTAAGCAGTTCAAATAATATTTCCTTAGCATCAATTTCTATTCGGTTCAAATAATATTTCCTTTACATTCCAAGCACTTCAAATAATATTGGTAACAATGTTGCATGATTGGCTACTTTAAATAATAATATCTAAGCAGTTCAAATAATATTTCCTTAGCATCAATTTCTATTCGGTTCAAATAATATTTCCTTTGCATTCCAAGCACTTCAAATAATATTGGTAACAATGTTGCATGAGTGGCTACTTTAAATAATAATATCTAAGCAGTTCAAATAATATTTCCTTAGCATCAATTTCTATTCGGTTCAAATAATATTTCCTTTGCATTCCAAGCACTTCAAATAATATTGGTAACAATGTTGCATGATCGAGTACTTTTAACAATAATATCTAAGCAGTTCAAATAATATTTCCTTAGCATCAATTTCTATTCGGTTCAAATAATATTTCCTTTGCATTCCAAGCACTTCAAATAATATTGGTAACAATGTTGCATGAGTGGCTACTTTAAATAATAATATCTAAGCAGTTCAAATAATATTTCCTTAGCATCAATTTCTATTCGGTTCAAATAATATTTCCTTTGCATTCCAAGCACTTCAAATAATATTGGTGACATTTATGCATGATTGAATACTTCAAACGATAATATCTCATAATACCATTTCTAATCAGTTCGAGGAAATATTGAACAGAGTTATGAGAGTTCAGCAGACAATTTTTTAAGCTCGACTAAATTTGAAAACAGTTTACTTGGTTCTAGCAGAAACGACGATGTGCTGTCACAATATCTAAAAACGTTTCATGCGGAAAAACAGAATAATTCAATCAGTTATGGAATTTCATATAATTCTAAAGATGATGTGTATTATATTGGAAATCAGCAAGTAATATTTGTTGATGGTTATATAGATATTAATAATGAAAGATTTCGATTAACACACGGTCTACTTGAGTTATTATTCAGTGCGAGACCAACTCAAATCTTTATAATGAGAGAGATCTGGATAAGTATAAAAAAATCTTAACACTTACAGGTATACATTTAGATCGAAGAGGCTATGTTAAACGAAATCAGGGAATTAAATCGCAAATGATTCAAAAGTTATTTCCCAGTAAAAAAATTAGTAAAAAGAAGGGTTGGGGTTTATTGAAATTTGCAAAAAATAATTCTCATGATAGAATTTATCAATACTTTGATAATTTTGACGAATTAGTGGAAAGATTAAATTTACTCTATTCCTCAAAAGCTAGTGGGAACAGTGGGCATGATGTGGAAATCGCGAGTATAATTGAAGAGCTAAAAGAAGCAAAATTAATTGTTTAGTGTCACGATGACTCTACATCGATTCGGACGAATTGATACGGGTAGTGCTAGCGGAGCTCTTGCTAATCTTACGTGTGATATTGACTCGATAACACAGAAGATAATCGAATCGATAAATCAACAAGGAATCAGTGAAGCTGTGAAATTTTATTTAGATTCGCAAATAACCAAACTCGTTTCGGAAAATACAAAGAATATTGGAGTGAGCATAATTGAAAGAGAACATATTCTAAGTACGTTACAAAATTTCAGTGCTAATATCGATAAAGCTATTGGAGAGAGAACTCAAACTCTAGAGAGTGCTTTAGGAGAAGTGAAAACTTTAACAGACAGCTTTTCATCTCAGTTGCTCAGTATTAACAACGATAAAGTTGATAAGGCTTATTTAGATGAAAAATTAAAAGCCGTATCAGATAAAATTAAGAATTTGGAGGTGCTGGACAGAAACTATCTCAATACTAAATTGAAACAACTTAGTACAGAAATTTTTACTAAAGTAAATGAAACACACCCATCGGGAATTGATAAGCAATATTTAGAATCTACTTTGCAGAAATTGATTAGTTCTTCATTAACAAAGGAAGAGTTTGAAAAACGATTATCTGAAATGGCGAGTGCAATAAAAGCTAATATTATGGAGGGTATTGAGCAGTTTATTACAAAAGATGCTATTGCTATTCTGATTAATCAAATTGCAGAAAAGTATGCAACTAAAAATGATATTGGAGATTTTATTAAGAAAAACGAGAAGGCAGACGCTGTGAAAGCGTTCGTGATGAAATAGCTGAGGCAATTAAAAATTCGGAAGAAGGTACTGTCATGAGACTGCAATGTTCGGCCCCATTCATTGAGTACCTAAGTCTATTTATCCACAGAATCACATTTGACATTGTATCAAAATATGCCGAGGTAAGTTTCCATATGAATTGGATTGAGGCAAAGGATCATAACCTTAACGAACATCAGGTAGTGCAAATTATTACAGAAAAAATGGATTTGGTCAAATATAAAGACTTTATATTGGCGCCGAAAACATAAAATCTTGAGTTGAGTGTGAGAGAGTGAACGTTTCAGTCTAGACGAGTGTGATTGATTGTATAAACACACGTGTGAGAGACAAAACCTATAGTTTCAGTCTAGACATTTTTGAGTATATCGATAAATCTTTTAAAGGATGTGAGAGAAGTACAGACCTATAGTTTCAAATTTCAGTCTAGACCACCGTGATTGACATTTTTGAGTATATCGATAAATCTTTTAAAGGTTGAGTGAGTGAACTTCAACACCTATAGTTTCAAATTTCAGTCTAGACCACCGTGATTGACATTTTTGAGTATATCAATAAATCTTTTAAAGGTTGTGTGAAGTAACTTTAACGACTAAACACTTGACACATAAATCGATTTAGACATTTTTTTCATGTAACGGTTTTCGATGCAGGAGTTATCGGGGTTAGAAAGGGACCTCACAGGGGGCAGAGCAGATGTGACTAGATGAGGCACACGCGAGCGAATGCACACATCACTTTACTCTAAAGAGGTGAACTGTCAACATGATGTCTAACTATTTTGACTGCACAAGTTTCAATGAGTTCTCTATAGAAGCAAATCCTGTAGTTAATTGGGGTTTTGAATTTTATGCCTATGATTGGTTTGTGGTAACAGAGGTAACATTTGCCGATAATGGTGAAATTCACCTTAAAATTATCGATATTGATAGTGAAGCAGACTTTAAACATACTATCAAGTTGCCGAAAGAATATTCAGCGGTTTTGAATGAGAATAACATCAGAAGTTTTAATTCTCGTTCATGGCAATTAAATGTGAGCGGAAATCGTATCTTCTTAAGACAGTTTCATGGTAACTATAGACGTTGAGTTCCGTCCAGAGTGAAATAGGTCTGAGAATGTGTAAGTATTTTTGGATATGCTAGCACATTCCAATTATACTTACATATTGTCGGATGTGATTCCAACAAAATAAATGTTGGTTTGTCGGCAACACTGTCGCAATCGCCTTTCTTATTCCCTCCTCGCGATCGGTTATTATTATTTTCCCGACAATGTGTGGCATTATATCTTTCATTTTCGCGAAAAAGGCAGAATGCACATCAGTAAATTTCCGGTCGTGTACCAAGTAAGCTAGCGGTATTATTGCTTCACTTTCGAAGTCAGTATTCTTGTAAACAAGAACAGACACATAAAAATCTCCTAGATCGAATGTAGTATCATAGAAGAACAATAATTTTTCAACACAAAGATCGACCATACTGTCGCTTGATAAAACTAGGATAAAATTTGGGATTAGTTCTAATTTTTTCACAAACCCATCTAATTCTAAATGGATTGAGTAGATCCCAACTATATCGTCGTGAGAGGGTAGTTTTCTCCTTTTTTCATGTTCAATACTATTGGCGACCTGTTTGGGATTTTTAGGTGTGAACACCGGCGCAAGTGAAGGATGTACATTTTCGCAAGCTAGTTGGCGATATGCCTGCTTAGGCTTTTCCTTTAGAGCCTCCTTTTGCAGCAGCAACTGCGATTTTGCAGTCATCACATGAGGTCTCCTGTTTTTCACCGAGTTACCATGAACGGAACTCTTTTGTGGTGAATTCTCTCCTACATAGTGAATAACAGTTATTTTAGCATATTTCACACGGTCATCGAAAATTATGAATGCTCTGCGATGTAGTTTAACATCTAACTCAGAACAGACGTAGTAATGGCAAGTCACAAGGGGGTTATTGTTGGGGAGCGACTTTGTCCCTGTCTGCTTCCATCTGTATTGGTCGCTTTTCCAATCTTCATTATTCTCATCATTATAATAAACATACAGTTCACCAGGCTGTGGCTTCACTGGTGGTACACTAATTGAGTCCTCTTTAGTAGCATTTGCTAAAATGTTATAATAGTCTACTGGTGTGAGCCAATGTCTTCTAACTGAATACGGTGAATTGAGAGTCATGGTGCGCCTTCAAAAAACTGTGGATATGATGGAATCCATGTTAAGCTCATAGGGATCTGTAAAAATATATAGTTCACTATGAGAATACTGACTTTCAGGAAAATGCCTACTTCCTACCATAGAATACTCAATAACTCTAAGTTGAGGTTGGGTGAGAGAGGGTGCGCGAGAGTGAAAAGGGGTGGGATAGAAAGAGGGATGAATGAGAGTGGAAGGGAGCGTGCGAGAGGGCTAGGATGAGGGAGGGAAAGTGAAAGTGGGTAAGAGAGAGCCTGTTTGCACACTACTACCTTATATGTAATTTTTTGGACACTAAAAATACCCACACTACACCTAACACCCAATCGACTCAAGAACTGAATACTTTCAACTGAATAGTTACTTAAAAATCAATAGAAGATAGAAGAAGTTCCTTAATTTCGAAAGCGTGCCTGACAGCAAAGATAATTTTAGTGTACCACAGACTACAGTAGCTGATAAAGCTAATAGGAACTCGACTTGATAGTGATTACTACGAGGTGGATATAGTTTCTGCGTATTATTGTATGACCTTGTATTCATAATTATTGATATAAGGGGTTATTTAGGCAACAAGCATCAATCAAAGTTCACTTCATTCCTCGATACATCGATGGTACAATTTCGATTGCCAAATGACTTATAAAATTTAATTTGATTTTTAGTATTAATATGCAAATTGTACTGCATTATTAAACAATAGGCTACAAACAGTACGGTACAGTAAATATTGCACCCTTTTCTTCAAATTATATTTTTCTAATTTTGTGGGGGCTTGACAAGGCTACTGAAATGAGTTTTCCTATTTCAAATTATATGAAAATCCCATTATGAAACCGGTTAAAAGTTTATAATTTTTTGTGATTATTGAGATAATTGCTGAATAACGCGATTTTTCAGCTTTAAATGGATATAAACTTGATTATTTGATTATTGGTAAACCAGCACCCATTTAACATTTATAGAACTTGTAGACAATTTAATTCTTGATATGAATAACATCTCTTGTCAACCAATAGCTCAATTTAAACCTTTATAATTTCAGAATGAAATTTTCTACAAGTGGATCTAGAATACCATTTTATCATTTAAATGATCAAGTTACAATTGGTACCTTAAAAGTTGGAAAATCTTATTTTCAGAATTTTTTCAAGTGTCTCCAAGCCACTGCAATGGAAAACTTCTTACTGTTTCTATTGAATTTCTTACTCGATGGATTTGATCTAGTCTGTTTGAATTTTTTCGGGTCAAACTTGAACAATCACAATTTTTATTATACTGACCACAAATTTATAATACTTCATGATCTATTTTCACATAAAAACACAATGAATCATTGTAAAATTTTCTGCTCTTTTCAATAATGTCCTCAAATATAGAATTATAGTCTATAAGTGTAAAATACGTTGATACTGGGCTCTCCATCTGGGTTGCCATCCACAAGGTTGCCAAATTGTGTAAAATTGCAACTTTTTCAAATTTCCAATTTAACGTTGGAATTGGATGTAGAATATCATCCCCGAAATGCCAGTAGTGCTAAAAAAGTTCCAGGGTCGAAGTATTAAAAGGAACTTCAACATTTTTAATAAAATTAGAAACATCGAAATTATTTGTTTTTTTCAATACCACTTCTCTTAGAATCATAGGGCGTGTAATGCGTGAGAATTTAATATCAAATTAACGGGGAGAATGTCTCCTTTCTATTGGCATCTGAATCATTCTTATACGACCTATAGTTATTTTTCAATTAATGATGTTTGTTGATGACGAGACAATTCGAGCAGAATACATGAAACTTGACATGCTAAAAACTTTTTTGTTTCAAAAGATAAGGGTGTTGAGAGGGTAAAAGTTTCTCAAAAATAATTGAAATAATTCTTCCAATTTATTGTCAAAAGTAATCGGAAGATTGTATTTTGGTCTCCAAGAAAATCTGAAGTTAGAAGAGCGCCTGCATGGTTGGCATTGTGTACTATCCCCTGTTTACGGAGGTACTGTAGTGGTACTGAATTGTATGCTGAAGGCTGACAATTTAGAACATATTTGACTGAAATTATTTCTAACTCGAGCAGCTGATTTCATACAGAAAGGCTGCAATGCAACATTGTTTGGATTAATCAAGGCGAGGTTGTCATTTCCACTATTTATAATCATGTGATTTGCAGTCACTGAATTTTTCAAGCGTTCTGTATTGTTTTTGTTGGTCCCAGCTATTGATATCAAATGGTGGCACACCATTCAGCCGCTATTGTTGACATTGAAACTCCTAAGAGGCCAAAATACGTTCTTCCGACTACTTTTGACAACTGTAAAAATAATTTCAATTACTTCTGAGAGATTTTCTCGCTTTCACCACCACTTTATCTTTTGAAATAAAAAAGTTTCTAGCATGTCGAAAATGTCATGTTTTCTGCTCGAAATGTCTCAACATTGACAAACATATTCATTAAAAGGCTCGGCAGGATAGCCTGGTAACTTCAGAATCCATTAGCCGTTCCTATGAAAAATAGGTTTGGCTAGAAGTACAACATCTCTGAAGAAGGTATGTGTGTTTGTGTGAGTGTGAAGAGTGAGAGTGTTAGAGGGAGTGGAAGAGCGAAATTGTGAATCTTTCGTAAAAGAGCTCTCCCCTAATGAAAAATCTATTCACAGTTACAGGCTTCCGTAACTAATTGATTGTTGTAGGTTTAGGGACTGGCCTAAAAATGTTAATAGCCCTGCTGGAAAGTTTTGAGTGCTAGACACTGTGAGAAGATTCACTTTGAGCTGTCAGCATTCCTTATGAATAACATCAATGCTTCCCATTCAGTCAATGCTGACCGAGTCAGGTACTCTATTAGGTAGTTCACTTTCAGCAGTCAGTATTGCTAGTGAATAGCATCGATGTTTCACCTTCAACTAATGCTGACACTGTCTCACTGTAAAGCTGCTTGGTTGTGTGTCAGGTACCTTGTAAATAACATCAGAGCTTGTCACGTTAAACTAATGCTGACATTTAGACTGAATCTCACTATAGAGCAGCTTGGTTGAGTGTCAGCATACCTCGTGGATGATATCAATGCTGTTTCCGTTCAATTAATGCTGACAGTTCAAGATGAACGTCACCATAGAGTAGCTTGGTTGTGTGTCAGCATACTTCTGAATAGCATCAACGCTGTTCCCTTCCAACTAATGCTGACAGTTTAAAGTGAATCCCACTACAAAGCAGTAGCAAATAGTAGCAAGGAAATTTGGACGAATGTTGCTTCTACAGTCGCCCGTTTGTATGTCTCAGGATGTTACAATATACTGGCTTATACACTAATTTACAATAAATGACAGTATTGCTAATTTGATGTTAAATTCCTACGCATAACAACGCCCCATGATTTTGAGAGAAGAGGTATTCAAGAGAAAAACAAATAATCGCGATGTTTCCAATTTCATAAAACAAGTTCAATTCCCTTCTAATCCTTCAACCCTGGAACTTTTTTAGCACTACTGGCATATTGGGGATGATATTCTACTTTAAAATCTGACGTTAAACTGGAAATTTGAAAAAGTTGCAATTTTACACGATTTGGAAACCATGTAATTTCTTCCGATGGAGAGCCAAGTCTCAACTTATTTTACACAGAATATATTATTGTTTTTTCAGTTATTGAGTATTCATTGACAAGAGGTAGGCGCATTCAAAAAGCATCGAGAAATACATACATCTTAAATAAAAAACAAAACTAGATCATTTTTACATGGTCATAGTTGTCAGAAATGAGATTTAGAATTTACGATTGACGGCTGTAACAACCTTGTTGGGACAGTTTCTGTATTGTATACTACAGAGTGCCTTGTAAATCTCTGAGAATACTACAAGGTTTTATAGTACCTACTCATTGAAACAAACAGACAAGTACCCACAAACTTTCAGAAATTCTTTGTTACCGAGATCAAGATGGCGGAATATTGCACCTTTTTCTCCAAATTTATAATTATATAATTTTGTAAGGGTTAAACGAGGGTACTAAAATGTTTAATCCCTATGTAGAATCAGTTGAGGAATCCAATATGAAACAGGTTACAGGTTTGTAACTTGAATGGTTATTGAGATAATGGGCAAAATATGCTGAAACGTAAAAGGGATAACGTAAGTTTTCAACTTAAAAGGGATATAACTTGAATATTTGAATGATAAACCTGTATTGTGAATCAATAGAATTTCTAGGGAATTTCATTCTGAAAATAGAATGTTTTGTCACCTGATTGTCTAAAACTCATCAAAACCTAAGAAATAATGATTAAAAGTGGTCAAAGCAGACAAAAATAGCGTATTGGAAAAATCAATGTGTATAATATACCAGATTTATATGAGATTTGGATGAGTTTTATACAGTCAAGTGACTGAACATTTTATCACCAAAATAGCATTTTTAAAAAGTTCTACTGGATTAAAATATCATTCTATCTTTGAAATATTCAAGTCATGTACCTCCTTGGTAGAAAAATCAGTTTTAGCATATTTTCCCCACCATCTCAACAAACATTCAAGTTAAAAGCTTGTAGCTTGTTTCATTTGACATAGCTATGCAATACTATGCTTTTACATAGGGATTGATCATTTTAGTACCATAATCAAGCCCCCACAAAATTACGTAATTATAAATTTGAAGAAAATGGTGCAATCTTCCGCCATCTTTATCTCGGTAACAAAGCATTTCTGGAAATTTTTATAGGTACATTTCTTTTTTTTCGATTAGAACTACAATACCTAAAAGTACTCTCAGAGAGTCACGAGACATGTACGGTGTACAGAGTGTTGCAAAAAGGTTTGGCTGGCTGTGCATTTTTATACAGGTTTCGTCAACTTGAAATACTGGATTGACAGTATATTAACTTTTGATAATAGATTGGTAATAATTTTGAAGTGGATAAAAATGGTTGATGTTGATGCTATCAAATAGTAGTTGACAAACAAAATGGTAGATTACTGAAAAGCCAAGGGAAAAGATAAAAATCTGGTGTGGCGCACTCACACAACTTTCCTTGCCGTTATGAAAATTGATCAACTGACGCTATTGTTCATGCGAATCTCAAGTCTACTATTCAAAGATCTAAGCCATCTGGTGACCGTACAATAACGCTACAGACACATGAATTCTGCTATCTCTTCATAGTGAATGATTCAATAGAATGGCAAGTGTTGCCAACAGTTTGCTAATTGAATAATCTTATTTTCTCGAACTTGGAGCTTATTTTTAATTTCAAGTGAAAATGTTACTAAACATTAACTGTAGAGATTTTTATGCTCAATCTTTCCCGCTTGAAATTTTTTGTTTAAATTGCATCTGAAGCCTGATAATTGAGAATCTAAAATCAAACTTTGCATAGATGGGGCGGGGCTCCTGAAATTTTTACAGATATGGGACTCGCGGCAGTTGATAGAGCTTATCAATGACTTTTTCAGGTATAAATTTGATCGAAATCGTTGGAGCAGTTTTCGAGAAAATCGGAAATAGTCATTGATAAGCTCTATCAAATGCCACAAGTCCCATATCTGTGAAAATTTCAGGAGCTTCGCCCTATCTATGCAAAGTTTGATTTTAGATTCCCAATTATCAGTCTTCAAATACAATTTGAACAAATAATTTCAAGTGGAAAGGATTGAGCTTGAAAATCTCAATAATTTATGTTTAGTAACATTTTCACCTGAAAATGGAAATAAGCTCGAAATTCGAGAAAATGTGATTATTCAATTGCAAACTGTTGGCTACTGTTGATTCTATTAAATCATTTACTATAAAGGCATAGCAGATCTCGTGTTTCCAGCGTTATAGTCCTGTCACCAGCTGGCTCAGATCTTAGAATAGCAGACTTGAGATGCGCGTGAACACTAGCGTCAGGTGTTCAATTTTTATATTGGCAAGGAAAGTTGTGTGAGTGAGCCACACCAGATTTATGGACTCAGGAGACCTTGAAACGTATAGAAATTTGGAAACTGGGGTTCCTCAATTTTTTTCGGAAAGCAATACTTTCCTTACCTATGGTAATAGGGCAAGGAAAGTAAAAATGTATTATTCTATTTCACCTTAAAATGACACATTAGAAATATGAAAATGCATAGCCATCCTAACTTTTTGAAACACCATGCATAAGTTACTCTGGTACTCCTATTCAATTTGGGCCTTAGATAAATAAAACCATATTGCATAGCTCACTTTATGTTGTAAAATTTATTTCTTCATCAAATCATTTTAAATTAATAATCAAATTGGAAACAACTAATCTAAAATAGAAATCACCTAGTCAATACTTGAAAACAAATTGAACTTCAGATACACTACAAATCTATAACGGGAAGTAGCCTAATATAAGTGAGGTCTATGTTTTAACTCTGATTTAAATGAACTGGAAGCATGCTGGCAAAATACAAAGAGTTCTTCTTACTAATTTCCCGCAGTTCCCTGATCCAAAATTCAACAATTGCAGGCCTGATTTTACAGCAGTTGTACAGCTGATTGCAGCTCTAGTATTAGTATTCTAAGTACTCTAAGGGCCGGTTTCCGAGCTCGAGATTTAGCTAAGTTCTAGACTTCAAAAAGCTGGAGTCAGAAGATTGGCTTTCCGAAACGGGGCGTAGTCGTAGTCCACGTAAAAATTAAATTCAGAAAAAACTAGAAAATTTAACACAAAATGAAATAAAGAGAAAATAGTTTAAAGTTTAAGCTGTTTTGAATTATTCGGGAATGTTTCATCTCGTCAAGGAAAAACGTTTCCAATTATAGAAATAAGAAAATAAAGATTACCATTATTACTGCGACTACGCCCCGTTTCAGAAAGCCAATTTTCTGACTCCAGCTGTTTGAAGTCTAGAACTTGGCTAAATGCCGAGCTCGGAAACCGGCCCTTAGTAAGTATTTTGTTCATCAATGCATTATTCTGATTACCAACTCAATTAGTTCAATATTTAATGTGAAAAAGATGTTTTTAATATTTGACCGAACGAAGTGAGGTCTATGTTTTAACTCTGATTTTCTTTTGCCTGTATGTATGTATGTAACGCATTTACGGTCAAACCCGTTGATAGATTTCTATGAGATTTGGCAGGAATATTCCTTTTCTAACTGCGCGTCGATGTATACATACAAGTTTTTTTAAAAATGTTTCATATTAAGGATAATATGAAAGGAAAAGGAATTTCCTCCATACTCCGATATCACTATGTGTATGATCTTTTTTGCTTTTTTTTAAGGTTTTTTTTTAACATTCTCACATTTTAAAAACAAATTTCATAGGTGATTGAAAATAAAATAAAAAATGATCAAATGGAGTGAATAATGCTGAAGAAAATATAATATTTTCGATTGATAAAGATTAATTTTCAATAATATTTGAGAAATATTTTCATCGGATGGAAAGATTATCACGGAACAGGATAAATTTACCATATGGGATACAAATTCAAACGTGAACTAAGTATGTTAACATAAGTAATTTTTTGAAATCAAATAACAGTTTCTAAGAGTAAATTATGATTCAACTGAATCAACTAGAACAGGTGACACCAGATACTTGTGGATGAGAAAACTGAGAGGGTCTACTGCTCACAGAGCTACTAGTGTAGAATAATGCTATAATTGGTGACGAATAAAAAAAGTAAATTTGTCAAATAGTATCATACCTTTGTAAATTTCGAGATCTGCCGTAGTGGATGCTTGAGATGATGCTTGATGCTTGGATGAACGTACCGAGATGAAGTGTTGCTTAGAGCTGTCCTTGTATCGCAACTGCTGAACTTCAATTTCAACTGAGGCATCTGATGTCCTTGAGGTTACAAAGAAAACTTGTCGTCCACTTCTCCCCACTTATGTGGCACCCATGCGGCTCCTCATTGGCTAATTTGGGGTTGACCCACGCCCATCGACTATTCTCTTTCGTTATTCTCAAGACCATTGAACGTGTTCAAGCTCTGCTCTTTCACTAATTTCTCCTTCTCCTTCATTATTTGACAATACCAATTTCTCATTCTCCTTCATTATTTGACAAGACTTAAAATTTAGATTTGAATTGTCAAATATTGAACAGCATTTGACGAAATTTGAAGCTACCTCAAAAATAAATAATGTTTATGCAGATTTGAATTATTTCACCCTCAAAATAACTTACGGTACTGGCAAACATTAGGGATCATACTTCGCTCGGTTGTACAAACGCATACAAATAAAAAACTAAAAAGGAATAAAGTATAAAAACTCATGAATACTTGCGAATTAATGATCGCAGAATTGATAGTAAACTTGAAATATCATAATCAGCTATTCAGTAAAAAAAGGCAATCTAATACAATAATTAAAACAACTGAAGAGATGGATAAAAAATGTAACTCTTCATTACTGTTACATTATATTTTATCATGATTAATACATTTCACTGATATTAAAAAATAATGGAGGGAGTTTGATTCTCTGTTAGATATAATCCCGGAATCGCAATCACTATTAATCACTCCGCATTTGGTCAATAAACTAAAGTGCGCAAAGAGAGGTTTGAATGTGGCATGGAAGTATGTGGTCAGTGATGAGAAGGTGACACTAGCTTCAAGTTCGTTTCAAGATCAATCATGTGCTATGGTGCTCAAGTACCGGTATGGGCATACAGAAAGTTTGAACAAGTGGAAAAACGATATTTTATAAATAGGTTGTTTGGTTTGCCCTAGAATACGCCAAATTATGTTCTCTTCATAGAAACTATGGAATCAACATTGTATGACTATACACTTTTAATCTGCAGATAGCTTATAATATTATTGTCTAGCGTACATGAATGAAAGATATCCAAAACAAATAGGTATACAAAATATAAATAATCAACGATTGTCTTATATAATAGGATTAGAATAATAGAATATCCAAATATACTTGTAATTGACTAGAAAGATTCTCTATTACATTTTGACACTCTAGTTTTGGATATCTTCCAAACCCATTGATTACAGTCCTATCATTCCATTGTTTATGATGTTTGTACTTGAATTCACTGATAAGAACCTCTGTTGTCAGTATGTCTTGAAGGATATTCGATTTTGATGTTAGCATATTTCATACACCAACTCTAACAGCCATTAGCCGTTTTCACACCGATATCTCGCCGACAAGACACACAGACAGGATTTCCTTTGATGGACAGTATAAGAGTAGACTGTGGTTTATAACTGCGCGAGGTCTACTGTTCACAGAACTACTAGTATAATAGGATATTGGTACATGAAAATATAATCAATTAATAAACACAATGTATTTAGAAGGGATTATATATAACATCAATATAGGCCTATAACGTTTTTGCCGAAAAAAGGTTTATGCCCCTCAAAGAATGGGCGCATTGTATTCAGTTTCGAGGTGCTATTGTACAGTTCTATGCGTTTCAACAGCCCTTCCTAGAATACGGATAATGACTCCCACAGACTTGGTTCCATTAAAAAAGGATTTCGTACGTGCTTGACCTTGCTCTAAGAATTTTAGTGAATATCGTTAAACCCGTCACTAATTTGACGTTAATATGTTACTGTCATCTATTCAATATAGATGTCAACCTTTGCCATCTTATTACAATGTTCTTTTCTGTTTATGGTCCTAGTACCTTTCTCACGCACACTCGAAGACACCCAAGCCAAAATATACCCTTTGTCATATAATATATCAATGCCAGCAAGGCCAGCATTTTTCTATTGAATCCTTTCACGAAACTGTCCTTTGCATATACTAAAGAATCAACAGTCCACATATGGATATTCAAAAGAAGCTAACTTTTTCAATAGTTGGGTTTCAAGATGGCGCCAACAGGATTAAACGATATTTCTCGACACTTCAACAAACAAAATACGGACTGCTTTAATTTGAGTTGTATTTGGAATTGATGATAAGCCAAAAAAAACTGAAATATGATAATAATGATTGTAGTGGTTGCAGAAAAATTTAACAAAAATCATGAATGTCTCTAAAGAATCTTCAATACGTGATCAGAGATGTTATTTGATGAATTTTACACACAGTTGACTTTTTATATTTTTCACTCGAGGGACCAACGAAAAGTTCATTAAGATAAGAGTTCAAATACATAAGAGGGAGTCACGAAAATAAACTTCAACGAACATTGATTAAACTGCAATGATTTTCCTGGTCAATGTCACGAAATCAGCACTTTAATAATTTTCTCCCCTCATAACTTTGGAAAGGGACAATATTATCATCTCAAATTGTCAGAGTATTTGAACAGACACTTTACAAAAATCGATGTGTAATTTCAATAGAACCTAATGATTAGAAGTGCCCGGTCAATCGGTTTTTTCCTGGTCAATGTGACGAAACTAGTACTTTGACTACTCATTCCTCCTCTCATAAGTTTAGAGTGGGTCGATATTCTCATCTCAAATTCACAGTATATTTGAACAAGTAGTTTGAAAATATCTATGTGTTATTTCAATAAAATCAGATAATTAGAAGTGCCTGGTCAATCGGTTTTTCATGGTCAATGAGATGAAATTTGTATTTCAACCATTTCCTCCTCTCATAACTTTGGAGAGGGTCAATATTATTATCTCAAATGTCAGGGTATTTGAAAAACACAGTTTATAAAAAATGTGCTAATCTGCATGACTTTGAAATGAGACGAGTTTCAAAAGTGATCGGTGGTAAACAGTCTGAGCATATCACGGCTCCCAATGAATAAATTTTTCTGACTAAGGTACCGTATTGAATAAATGTGCTCGGAATGTGTTTTGTTGATATGCAGTTTACGAAAAATGTACTAATCTTTTCCTCTGCTTTGAAGTTGAACCATTTTTGAAAATACTGGTTTTTAAAGATAATCCATCATATTCTTTTATTAATGCTTCACACATTCATTTCTCAATTATTTCTTCAATCTCGTCATTTATTACCTATACGATTAGTCTTCTCAATGAAAATTCCACACTGAAGAGTGAAGCATTAGCAAAATCATACAGAAATTGGAATCTGGAGCAATTTATGTATCTTCCAAGAATCTAATATTCCTTCTGTTCGTTTGATCAGCGGAAAAAGGTGGAGTACGATTCAAAGTGATTCTCGCATATCTATTTAAAATGCATAGTTCAACCCTGAGATGTCAGTAACCACTGAATCAATCATCAAGTTGAATACGCCAAATTGAAGGGGATGATGTGCACGTTTGCTGGCGCGGATCCAGGGGGGGGGATCGGTTCGATTGGTGTTTGAAAAATTTACAGTTACTCAAGTCCAGGTAATATATACATGAAAAAGGGGGTGTGCTTGCATTTTATATTGTAGTTCTGATTTTTCAATATATTGTTTGGATACATAAAAGAAGTCCAGAGCCAATATTATCTCATGCAAAATTTCCTTGTGTTGGATACATGATGGCCCAAAAGCTCTTATTTTCGGTTCATTTTCCAGTTTTTAGCTATTTCCGCCAAATCCTGACACAAAAATATGTTTTTGCCTTTTTTAGGTAATGAAATTCTTAATAATGAATTATCCATTGTCATCTTATTAAGATTTTGCATCATGATAAAAGTTCATTGGATTATGTTCTATGAGAATCACCCTTTAGATGCTCTTAATTTAGTAGAGAGGTTCGCATAAGGACATCTCAAGGATCACATTTTCAAACACACATAGCTTTTGACACAATGATGGGGTCTCATTTTACAGCTCATTCTTCTCTGCTTGTCAGGGCGGTTCAAAATCATGCATCATGAGTCGAATTCATCATGAGGGAATTTGAGTTTTCATCGAAAATTTGAAGTTCTCCCAAATACCAAAAATTCTCAGCCAAAACTATGAGTTCACTGTGAAAACTGATGCATAATACACTGGAGGCTACGGGAAAACCTCCAGAACTTCCAAATTTTGCCCCCCGCCACCCCTGTTCTCCCCCAAATATTTGGGACACATTTAAATTTGTTTCCCACAAAAAAATTATAACAAGCTTTTTTGTTCAGCTCGCCAAGCTAAGTGTAGAACCAGAGCTAAATTTCAACCAAATTCAAATGACGACCCGGAAAATTGAATTTTCATCGAAAATTTGGAGTTTTCCCAAATACCAAAAATTTTCAGCCAAAACTATCAGTTCACTGTGGAAACTGAACACCAAATCTGTTGCATACTACACTGGAGGCTACGGGAAAACCTCCAGAACTTCCAAATTTTGCGCCCGACACCCCTGTGCTTCTCCAAATATTTGGGTCAAATTCAAATTTGTTTCCCATGAAAAATCTATTACAAGCTTTTTTGTTCAGCTCGCCAAGTTAAGTGTAAGCCAAAGTTAAATTTCAACCAAATTCAAATAGCGACCCAGAAGATTTAGTTTTTATCGAAAATTTGAAGTTTTCCCAAATACCAAAAATTCTCAGCCAAAACTATGAGTTCACTGTGAAAACTGAACACTAAATCTGTTGCATACTACACTGGAGGCTACGGGAAAACCTCCAGAACTTCCAAATTTTGTCCCCCGCCACCCCTGTTCTCCCCCAAATATTTGGGACACATTTAAACTTGTTTCCCACAAAAAATTTATAACAAGCTTTTTTGTTCAGCTCGTCAAATTAAGTGAAAATCCATAGCTAGATCACAACCAAATTCAAATGGCGACCCGGAAAATTGAATTTTCATCGAAAACTGTGTGTGTGTATGTGTGTGTTTCTTTGTGTGTGTGTGTTTGAGAGATCTCCCGTTCAACACTCCCTTCATCTTTTTCCTGGCATCATTCCAATGTTCTTTACTGATCAGCAGGTGTGATCCATAATTGTGCGCACGATGTGTGTAAAATACTAGAAACTGTGGAAAAATAATGGGTTTCTCCTCTTTATGTTGAAATTCATGTGTTATATATAAATAGTAATTAGTTATACTTATGTAATATTGCAAACTCTTATTTCTCATTTGTATTATTACTAAACTGAATGATGATGAAATCTTTGATTCTTTGAAAGATGAATCTGATATGGATTTTGATGGGACAATGATCTTACTTAGGCTAGCTTCACACTCTTTCGGTTTCATTCGGTTCGGTTCATTTTCGGTTCGGTTCGGCTCGTTACCGAAAACGAATGAGGCTTTCATACATGTCAGGTTTTAATTCGTACGGTTCTAATTAGGTATTTTCTTCTCAAACACAGCTGTGTTTGGATTTTCACAGTTCATGCTGGTATATTTTAATATAACAGTTGGTGTCAAATTGTAAGATGTTATTTCTTGAACAACAAAATTCTAAAGTTAATTAAAAATGTGAATTATTTATAAATACTCGTAGTTTATTTTGATTGTGTTAATTTTGGAAGTTCAGAGAGATTTTTTTTTTAATTGAAAATTTGTTCCTTGTTTTGACACATGGTATAAAAAACTTTATCTCTTCTCTCCATTGATGAAATCATGTAATATTCGTGGGAAAAAAATTCTCATCAAGTTTTAATTTATATCTTTCATATTTTTATAGCAAACTATTCATTGAAAAAAAAATGTTTCTGTGAACTAACAGAAATGAATTAACCATAATTATTATTTTGACTTGGAAAATTTGAAACAGATAATAACGATATATCAGGTTAAAATAAAACCCAAAAAGCAAGCGTGTGTAAAAGGCTTTGTTTTTCCTGTTTCCCTAGCAACGAATTCGAATATGATGAAACCTATTCGTGTCGAGGGGGCGTTCGGTGCTATGCGGTTGCTATTCGTTACCGAATTCAAACCGAATTACCGTTTCACACTTATTGGAATTTGCCGAAAACGAAACGAACCGAACCGAAAATGTGTGAAAGTAGCCTCTCGCTAGCAACGAATTGAAACCTGATGGAATTTATTAGAGTCAAGTGGGCGTTCGGTTCTATGCGGTTTCTATTCGGTACGGAATTCAAACCGAATTACCATTTCACACTTATCGGAATTTTCCGAAAATGAATCGAAAACGAAACGAACCGAAAGAGAGTGAAACTAGCCTTATGTAGAGACATAGAGGAGCAAAACGCTGATTATCAATGTAAGAAGATTTAGTTTGTACTCCATACTTGTATATATCAAGAAATTAATTCAATAAATCGTATACTATCATTAGCAAGTGAGAAATTTAAACAGAAATAACTTACAACTATAAAAAGTGTATTTCAATTTTTTTTTGTTTTTTCCAAAAGTACGTATTTTTTTCATATTTTTCTATTGTCAAATTAATCATGACTGGATATCCAACACTCAGTTTAATTTGCTCCCCACACAAAATGTATTAGAAGCTTTTTTCTACGCCTCACCAACATAAATAATTATATATATCCAGAGCTTTGAACGTTTATTGAAAACCCGTCTACCCACATGCCCATAGCTGATGGATTATGTTTCAATTCTAGCCATAGTGATCGGTGAGCTGGAAATTTTCTCATTTCAACTTATGATATGATGATCAGCTGTTTTGAAACAAATATTATATTTTTCATTGTCAATTAAGAGAGAGATTTGGGAGGGTAGGATAAAGAGGAAGAGAAAGAGAGAGGAAAGAAAGAGAAAAGAAGAAAAAGGGGGAGATGGAAAAGAAGAAAAAGAAGAGGAAAAAAGAAAAAATAGTTCAATAAGGTCGCACGTTCCAGGATAACCTAGTCAATACAAATTCAACACAATACTCATTTCTAAATACTCACACACTTTCACCCTTCTACTCTAGGCCTCTTTGTTTTGTAAGTCAACAGGCTTTTCAAAGCATGCAAGTATCTGGAATTTTTTGAATAGAGGAGCCAGTATGTTACTACAATAACAATAGCCTTTTCTATACCAATAGCTATTCATATTATTCGAAATACATTCTGTTGAAGCTGATTATGTTTTGGAAACAACAACCTCCAGAATGTTTGATGGTTTTGTATTGGTAATCGTTTTCACTTCTCACACTCACAAAAACAAACATGAAAGTGTATGATTGTCTAGGGAGAAAGGACTACTCCTTTAAATTCTAGGCTCGTTTGTGAAAGGCAGGTTCGCAGAAATCTATTATTTAATTCACTTCTATTTTCTGATTCCTTCTTTGAAAAGGGTCGTTTTCAAAACATGTTTTTTGGAACAATATGCATACCTTATCTTTTCTCTGGGAATTCACGTCTCTCTGATTTGTATCGCATTAGGAGACAAGTGTCATCCTGACATTCCTATTATACATTCCTGGTACAGTTGGCCAAATGAAAATGAGTCCCTCAAGGTCAAAGCTTGCTCTTCACACCACCACCCGTCTCTACCAACACTGTTGCCACTTTGTACCAAGGGTGGCCAGTAAGAGAGAAGGTGAATGTGTGTGTGAGAGAGGGTGTGATAGTGAAGTATTGTTATTGTGTGGAGTTTTGTTTGTCTTCTCTGTCCAAAGCCTGGATGAAGTGTGATGGGAATCAAATGAGAATTCATGCAAATTGAAAAATGCAGAGTGGAGTGGGCACTACAAGAGTATTGACTAAAATAAATAAAATTACATCACTCCACTTCCAATTGATTATTATAAAAGTCTCCAGATAACCTTAGAAATACCCGGTCAATCACTTTTTATGCTGGTCAATAGGGTTTTTAACCCCTAACCACCCCTAAACATCATTATATTTTGATGAAATATCAACAGTATGTTTAATATGTGTAAATTATCCTGTATGCCAAATTTGAAACATATCAGACAATTAGAAATACCCGGTCAATCACTTTTTATGCTGGTCAATAGGGTTTTAACCCCCTACCACCCCTAAACATCATTATATTTTGATGAAACTTTAACAGTATGTTTAATATGTGTAAATCATCCTGTATGCCAAATTTGAAACATATCAGACAATTAGAAATACCCGGTCAATCACTTTTTATGCTGGTCAATAGGTTTTTTACCCCTAACCACCCCTAAACATCATTATATTTCGATGAAATTTCAACAGCATGTTGAGTAGGTGTGAATCATCCTGCATGCAAAATTTGAAACGAATCGGACAATTAGAAATACCCGGTCAATCACTTTTTATGCTGGTCAATAGGGTTTTTAACGCCTAAACACCCCTAAACCAAGGATATAGCAGGTTGCCTCGATCGCGTTTACGTACGCGCATGAGATGGCATGAGCCTGCGTCAGACTGCGACCTCCCGGCCGGCAAACGCCGGCTTCCCATATGAATTACTTACAAAACACCGCGTCAAATATCAATTCCTCACATGAAAACCGCTGTATTGATAAAAATTATGAATATGCGATTCAATTCAGAAAGAAACTAGTTTTACATCAATATGTAATTTGAATACATTAACTAATTTCCAAAAGTATAGAAAAAACTTGAATCTATCACTATATTATTCAATCCGTAAATCCGATTCATCAGTGAAAAGGCTGGTAACTTTTTTGTTTTGGACTCATTTTGAACAATAATATGACAAAATAAAGAAAACAAATATAATTCTACGCTGGTCATCTAATTATGTTTAGAAATGATTGTTTTTATTTGACAATCGTTTGTGAAAGTAAATAGTATCAGCGCCCCGAATGCTGGGTAGTAGCAAGCATTATTCTGTATAATAATGATTATTTGTTTAGGACTATACTCATTGACAAATACCTAGAATCAATTTAGGGAATTCATTAAACTGATCACCATTGTTACAAGCTATTTATAGATCGTTGAACTGTCTTGTTACTAATAAAATTATGTCAGTTGTCTACTGGAAAGCATAGTGCCAACACATAGCACTTTTATACCGTAGTGTTTTTGTTTCAACTCAATGCAGTATTATTATTGACGATTTTTAGTATTTTTTATTGATGACTGTTATTAATATTAATCATACCAGTTAATGAAGTAGTCCTAATGTAGACTACTTCCTGATTAATAAGTGAGTTCTGTGCTTATTCTGTGCGGTTATTCCGAGTAATGTGTGTGATTGAAATTGTTTGATGGTAGGTTTCCAGCTTCATTTTCGGTATTTTTCAAAATATGAATTATCGTTTATAATGCCAGGAGAAAGGTATGCTGTTGTTAAACTTATTAATAAGCTTATTTCATTAACCTTCTAGTCGTGACCCTAAATTTCTCTGGCGTTCGTCGTGAGCCTGGGTCCTGAAGACCCACTTTTTCCATCAATTATTTAAAGCAGAATGCTATTTTTCATTTCAATGTGTCCATGGGATACTTAATTTTCATGGCAAAAAACATTGCAAAGAACACTTGTATAAAGCAACAATAGATCTTAATTATAATTCAAATATTCTTTAACTAATTATAAATATAAATACCATTGTTAGTTTCTCATAAAATGTTTAAACAACCCTACAGTACGGTAGTGAAATGCACTCTATTTCTTGATGAAATAACAGCATTGAAAGTTGTGATTTTTGTCCATAATTAGGATAAATAAAGATCTATATAATGTTTGAATGATGATAATACATTCTTAGGGCAGATTTAGATTGGTTATTTCTGTGATAATGTTAGGAAACCTTTGAAGGATTCGAATTATCGTTGTTGATAAAATGACGTTAATATCATCAGAGAAATATCCTGAAATTCCCGAAGAAGCTGTTAGATCTTTTCACAAACAATGGACCTTCATGAGGACGAAATTTCTCAATGAGAATCTGAAGAAGAGGAAAAACTACAACGACGCAAGAAAAAGTAACAGAAAGTACAAAAAGCTCATTTGAAATAGTATGTATTGAAACGAATCATGTACTCAAACGATTTGTTTTAGACTCGCCAGTAAAATTTATAGGATTTTTATTGAAAATTTGTTTTGATATTGTTTCAAAAAGAATAGAATGCTGAACATTTTTATGTCATTCACTTCTATGTAGTGTTGATGGTAAATTTGCTATAGGGGCTCAAAGATAGGCATTTTTACGTTTGAATCCGTGTTAAACCGGGCTGAGAGGTCGCAGCATGACGTAACACCACAGCCGGCTGCTTTCTCCACGCGTCTTAAGGGATCAAGGCAACCTTCTATACATTATTCTTGTCCCTAAAAATCATTATATTTGGATGAAACTTCAACAGTATGTTTAGTATGTGTATATCATCCTGTATGCCAAATTTGAAACGAATCGGACAATGAGAAATACCCGGTCAATCACTTTTTATGCTGGTCAATAGGGTTTTTTACCCCTAACCACCCCTAAACATCATTATATTTTGATGAAACTTTAACACTATGTTTAATATGTGTATATCATCCTGTATGCCAAATTTGAAACGAATCGGACAATTAGAAATACCCGGTCAATCACTTTTTATGCTGGTCAATAGGGTTTTTTACCCCTACCACCCCTAAACATCATTATATTTTGATGAAACTTTAACAGTATGTTAAATATGTGTATATCATCCTGTATGCCAAATTTGAAACA
>NW_024090363.1:0-43390 GCF_014356525.2 Nilaparvata lugens
GTACTTCTTTGCAATGGAGTGAGAACGAGAGGGCCCACCAGAGAAAGACGTCTGATCCCTGATTCATAACTCATTAGCGCGGTTAATGGCTGGGCTGTGACCCACGAACCAAGGAGGGCTACAACGCCGAAACGCACAAAAGATTCCGAAATCGGCAGTATCCGCTCTGTGGGTCGGTCGAGTAAGGGGCTTTCTCAAATTATTGCTTATTTCAATAAAAGTCTTTTATTTCCCCCACCGCATCTTAGTCAACCCCTCCCTCTTCACCACCCATCCTGTGCCCTTTTTCTTGTGCTTGGTAAGGCGCCAAATGTCTTTCTTGGAGCTGGAAGCTAAAAACAAAGGATGTTATTATGGAACGAGCTATAAAAGTTGGCTCTCAGAATAGCGGCCATATTGTTTTTCTTCTTTGGGCTAATGGGTTCGTGGCCGTCGTGGGCGTTTTTTAGGGGGTTTGGGGAGGGGGAGGTTGATGAGAAAGAGTCACGAGGGGGAAACGGAACAGCGGAAAACGAAAGCGAGAGGCTGCTACTGCTGATCTTTAAAAAGTGGCTCTAAATCTGTGCTTGTTACTTTCTATAGTCACTGATAAGCTACACTATTACAGTTCTTCCGGAATTATATTGAAGCCTATGCCCACTTTTAAGAACTCCCCAAAGACAGAATCTTGAGTGAGATTCAATTATCTCATAGCATCCAGAATCGAATTAATTTCCAGTCTCAACTAAATTAATTAGCCATAATTATTGAAGACAATCCATCTCTTATTCATTCTAGGATTTTGATAGCTCTGGTCTTAAATTACCCGGGACTTTTTTCGGTCGAGAGATTGATTTTTTTGTAGAGAATCCCTGAAAGGAGATATTCTGATCATAAATTAATCATCGAATGCTCATGAAAATAGTTCCAGATTGTCGATCAAGAATCAAGAATCTGATTAAAGCTTTGGCACGTGAGGAAGTGCATCTGAATACTGTGATTTGAATATAGCCCAAAATGTATATTATTATGGAATAATTAAAATTCAACACCTGTTCATTCCAATAGTTAATAATTTTGGGTAAGTTGTGTTAACCAAACTGTCATTGGTATCCACACAGTCCTGTGATTGTCATATAGCGAAAGTCAAAATACAAAAGTAGAAATTGTAATGATTATTCCAGAGGAAAACACGTTTTGTACTTTTGCGGTCAACCAACCAGACAAATATTTGTAATAACTTTCAAATCTACCAGAACTGGATTGGAATAGGCGAGTGGAATATAATAATTCCACTAAAATATCATTTCATATATCAGTGAGCCGTTCAGTATTACCGCGCACAGTATTATCGAAGTTATAGGACCACATACACTCATGAATTCATTAGATTTATTAAAACCACATATATAAATGTGGTGTATTAAAACTGAAATAATATTACAAATTCCCAAGTTTATTACTCTTTCGAAACCGGCACAATATATTGTTATTATTTAGTTGTGGTACGAACTTTAATTTTTGCGTGTAACTGTCACATGCGGTTATTTCTCACCAGTTTCTAATAATTCGCAACACATTAATACGATGAAATTACAAGCCTCATTTTGTCCTCAACACAGAACAAACCAGAACATATTGAACAAAATCAACAGCATTGCAGCATGGTCTATGGTGTCTTCCTCAGGCGTTTGCGTCTCTGGGCCTTGTGGTGGGCGCTCCTCTTCTCCCGGATGCCGTCCTCTCGGTCTTCCATCTTGGGGTCCTTGTGGTGCCTTGGTGGGGTCGATTGATGCGTGGGTGTAGGTTCAGTGCGCGGATGCATAGTGGTGGTCTCCTCCTGGCAACTGTTTATTTTTGGTAGTGATTCTTCAGTGGGGAATAGTATGCTTAATAGAGGCAGATGCTTGCGAGGTGTTTTAATTTCATGGTGGGTGGCGGTTTTTGGTGTTGGTTTCTGTTCTTCCAATAATAATATTTTTGGTGAATCGTTCCTACAAGTATTATGTGATGCTGAAGTATCTGTCTTTCCTTTGTTTGCTTCATTGGAGCTTGTATGTGTTATATTGGGGGTATCATATATTCGTAATTTAGATGTAGTCTTCTCTGTGTCTGGTGGTGGGTTATCTTGTGTTTTTTGTTGATTTGATCTGGACGCATGCTCTAATGTATAATTTGTACTTATTTGATGAGGTGGCGGTTTATAATTATTCTGAGTGTAATCATTATTTGTGTTAAATTGATCACGGCCATAATAATAATTTCTTTGATAGGTTTGCTGTGGATAATGGTTTGTTTGACGATTTTGAAAAACTTCTATTATTCCAGCTGTTATTTTGATTATGATTATAGCGGCGTTCAAATTGAGGAGTAGATCGTGAGCAATCATATGGTACTGATTCATAGGCTTGGCTGGTGTACTGATTAATCTCTGAGTTGTATTGATTTTTGTGAATATGATTTATCTGACCGGTGATTTGATATTGCCATCATAGATTATATATTGTATAAATAATCTATCAGCTGTTTGCAACTAGTTATTGGCTGTGTAGCCAATGCTGTTCTGATTTGGAAAGGTAGCTTTTTTACGATTATATTTGCTAAAACAGAATCACACATTGGCACATCTAATTGAGCATTTTTCAGTTTAAGGGTATTAACAAAATTGATGCATGTGTCGTCAGTCCTAGAATTATATTCGCTAGTAATGATATTGGCTAGTGTATCCATTTGTCTATTTTTACTCTAATATTGTTCCAGGAAAGCTGCACTGAACTCGTCCAACATCCTGAATTCTAGATTATGGATCTGGAAGAACATCAGAGGTTCACCGCTTAACAAACTGGATAACCGAAGACGCCAAAAATTCCAAGAGGTGGGTGTTAGTAATTGAACTAGTTTTATTTGGTCGATAAATTCTTTAGGTTGAAGATAGCGGTCTGTATTGTCAAAACGGCCTAATTCATTGAAACTGTGTAGTAAATCAAACATTGCTACGGGGATAGGCTCTACATTCTCGTACGGAAATTGATGTAATTGACTCTCGAGTTGTACTAACTGCTCTTGGGCCTGTTTCCAGTGACTAGTAGCTTCCGTTTCATTTTTCTACTACTTCAGCATTCAATTCAGATAAAAATAATTGCTGTTCTCCAACGGCTGTCTCCAATGAATTAAGTGGTACTTGGTTTTGATTGATATCAGAATTTATGTGAGCTATTTGTGTAGATTTACTATTCTGTTGTTTACTTATGGAAATAAGTTGACTATTGTTCCTGTTTGTAGCTATTTCATGAATCTGCGCGGTGTTTTGTGCTGTTAGGCTATCTATTTTTTTGTTTAACTCACAAGTGACTGTATCAATTTTTGCTGCTAATTCGGTTGTAATTATTTCGTGGTTTTCAGCGGTAGAAGCTGGTATTGTGTCCGCAGTTTCCTTACCCATCCTTACCGACGCATCCTTCAATGACTCCCGCATGTCCCTCATTTCCGCCTTTAAGTCCTTCATTACTGTGGTCATTGTTTTTTCTAAACTATTAGAAAATGACTTGATCATCCCCTCTACTATAACCCTCCTTATTGTTCCTTGGCAAGCATTTTAATGATTTGTTACTGTTCCCAGGATTCTTGGCAGTGATTGGAGATATCTGGGCATTGGACTCCATCGCGCCCCACTCAGCGTCGATCTCCGCTACTATCGCCGTCTGCAGTATGTCTGCTACCTCACTTTGCGTGGACGAAAAGAAACTCATATTTTAAAAATGGATAAAGTGTCAAGTGTTTGTAGAAAAGTGAAAGTTTTGATTAACAAAATATTTAGTGAGGACACAAATGAGGATAGGCCTATGGACATTACAAGCCAGGTAACCTATTTATTACTTAAGCTCTTATAATATAATAATACTATTTATATTTTCAATTGTCAGTTTCTGACTAGCTAACATACTGTTCTCCAACCATATATACAAAATAATTATGACTGAATTTCGGCAGTTTAGGCCATAAAATATAATATCTCTCTCTATGAAATATATACATATAATATACAACAACATATTCTACAATAACAATAATATAAAATTTTCTTTAAAACATATAATTTCTCCTTATTTAAAGCTATTGATTCCCCAAAAAGTAATACAAAAAATAACCTGCCTGTTTTCCTCAATACAAATATTGTTCTATTATCTATCAACGACAAATTTCAATATGACTAGACTTGTCTTAAGTTATTATCCTCAATATAGGTCTTGACTTAATTTCAATAATTATTTAATGAGCTCAGCTCTCATCATCAGTCCCATGTTGGTACGCCAAATGATTGTGTCACATTATTTTTTATAGTTAAATAACGATTAGCCTCCTGCTTGGCATCAGTCGGTAGAGCATGAAATATTTCAATAATTATAAAAATCAGGTCGTGGTTTTTTATAGGATACAGTCTCACTTTAGTATGACATGTTCCTGTCATCATACATTAATGGGCTCATACAGGAGCTTATAAAAAATAATACTGATAATTTATTAAAAAAAATATATATGGTACTTATCCTATAGTATTGAGGAATAAAAAATAAATCGCACACCATAAACTATTTGATACATATATTAACAAATATTGCAAAAAATAAATCAGAGCAAAAAATATATAGAGTGACAAAAAATATATAATATAGGATGAAACAATAATCGAAATCAATAAAATATCACAGGCCAAATACTATTCCTTAAATTTTATAGCACGAAACGTTACCATGTGCTTTCATTTTTATGATCATATGCATTTATTTGCATGTAGCTGCGATATCAGCTTGCCAATACCTGTCGACTTGGACAATTCCATTAAAACTGAATTCCTAAAATCAGCTTGATAAATTGACAACTAGTAATCCAAATATATATATATTAAATTCTATAGTATCTAATAGGTTTCTTGTAATAAATATATATTTTATCTCAGGGTGCGAGATTCAGCACCTGAAGGAATAAATAGAGCAATTCATTTAGTGAATCAGAGCTACAATAAACTATCACAAATTATACTGCAGAAATTAATGATCATATGAATATTGTATTAACAGCCTAGATCTTATACTTCTTTCATTGATAGATCTTCTGATATGTGGATTGATTTGTTACTTTCTAATAAAATACCTTTAATACTATATTTACTTGCACAAGTATTTTTTACCAAATTCTTAATTTATAAGAAAACCCTTTTGACGAGCTAGCTTTGACTCTTATGTAATTTTGAAGCACTGAGGGCGCCCTATCACTATTTCAATATTTTTTCACTCACGTGTTGGAATTTCCTTATGAGCTGCTGATGTCAATCCAACTCCTGGTGGTCCTGGATTATTGTAGCCGGAGTCATCTCTTCCAAGGGGTTACAAAATTTTTTAAAAAATGACTTTTGCTTTATAAGAGCATCACAAAGTCTTATAAGGAATTTAGTAATTCAATTTAACTTTAAATTATTACAAGATATAGCAAGGTATTATGCTCTATAATTTTTAGTGACCTCTCATGGTGGCAGTTGGCAGGCGAGTGTCATTCTCGTTTCTCAATTTTACAATTCTCATCTCCGATTTCCAAATTTGCATAAAAATTTGAATATTCTAGTCCTCCGCCATTCAAAGCTCAAATAGACCGTATCAAAATATTAAATTATTACTTATGTTATATATTTAATAATTTCTTTGCCTTCGGGCCATATCCAAAACATAGACTATACAACAATTTTTTATAAATTCTATTTATTTATAGAAATATATACAAATAATTTTGAATCGGCTCACTATTGCCGCCTATCAATTGCTACTATTTGATTGGTGCATGCAAATTATTACAGTATTCATGCGCCCAGTAACCTCCTACTTCCTTAATACATTTAACTATTTTTGTTGGGGTTTTTAAATATGCTCTTTACATGCTAAGTATTTTTTCATAGGTTATTAGTTGTTTCATACATCACAATAATTAGCCACGTGAGACCTTTAGTTCCTCAAATTGCATACTGCCTTGCCACAACAAATTTCTGCCAAGGTGTTTGGTCAGATTCTACGTTGTATGGCTCGGTCGATCATTAGGTCGCCAATCACTAAATGTTTATGCCTAACCTCAATTTTCAATATTTTATATAATATCATATATTAGCAAAATTTATTTCCATTCCTCTTAGGCTGTTGTACAGTTTAGCCAGGAAGTCTGATATTATCTAATCTTTACATTATCTCTTTGGCGATATTAGCCAATTACTTCACTTAGACCTATAAATATTTCAGCTAGGGATTTTTATTTATTAATCCAAATTAAATATGTTACTATATATATATATATATATATATATATATATATAACTATATATATATATAATATATATATATATATATATATAATATATATATATATATATATATATATATATATATATGTTTATTACTTGTATATTTTTGAATAAATATGTGAATCTTATGAATTCGGCTTGAGAAATAAATTGTTAATTGAAGTTATTGTTTGTAATTATTTGTTACCTCAAAAAAAAATAATTTTGAGAACCTAAACATTGGGAAAAAATTGAGACAAATTCATGGAAGATCACATTTTCAAACTCTGTACAATATGGTCACAGCTAATTTTCTAAAACAAGTCATAGCCATGTTAAGTAGTTTAGAAATGTTGCATAAAGACCCATTGATATTTGATGAAGTGTCAATCAACAGGATGATAAATCAATATACTAATCTTGGGGTACAACTGTACCCCACACACCTATTCATGTTCTATAAAACCACACACCTACTGGAGGGTAATCAATGTATATAATCAGTACAGTAGCAATATTTTTCAACTTCATCAAATTTAATTTATTTTTCCACTTTTCACACTACTATAAGATTGAACACAACATACTGTAATTTTGTCAATAACTTCACTATAAATACTATAATAACTCAACTTTTCAATTTTTAATGTTTTAATTGGAAAAGTAAGTAATTTTTAGTTGAATTTTGCATTTGAATTTGAATTTGCATTTGAACATGATGTTTGTTCAATAAATGACTCACATCTATTCAAACAGTCGAACAGGTTGTCTGGTACACTATTTCACAGTTTTAATCCTTGCCTGATATTTCTGAAAGCTTCTAGAACTTCTTGATCTGATGGATTCTTCTCCTTGTTTGTCACAGTCATCATAATCATCATCATAGTCAGTTCTAAGAATTGAAATGTGTGACAAAAGCAAAAATGAGAAAGTCCAGTCGTTCACCTGCCTGGTCTATGAATGACAAGTCCTAGAAATTCCATTGCAATAACTTGCATTCAATTTCCGACATGTGTTTCAACCTATTTTGACTATCTACCACCCTATCTTCTTACTACCTGAATTGCCATTATTTTCAGTATATCGACCACACACACACAACACACACACCACACACACACACCACACCACACACACACACACACCACACACACACACACACACACACACACACACACACACACACACCACACCACACACACACACACACACACACACACATACACACACACACACACACACACACACACCACATACACACACACACACACACACACCACACACACCACACACACATACTGGAACAAGGTAACAAACGGGGAGGTGAGAAATGAACATACATTGCGGGGAGGCTGATTTACACACATTTACACACATGTTGTAGACTTAATTTTTGTCTTAGAAAGTATATTAATATGTGTTCAATACAGTTGTAACTTTTTTTTCTGTTAACTTGAAAAAAAAATTACGCATTAAACCTACAAAAAGGGGAGAAATGTGTGTACACTTTCACTGAACAAACCGAGGAGAAATGTGTGTACACTTCCACTGCACAAAGCGGGGAGAAATGGTGTGTAAACTTCAAACCCACATTCCGGGGAGGAATGTGTGTTTAGTTTAACTTACAAAGCGGGGACAAAACCGGTTCTTAACACAAGTTCTGGCTGCAACACTTATTTCGATATTTACTATTCTATTTGATCATAGAATACAATATCGTATGGGTCTTCGAAAGCCAGTTACATGCACGTTGATTTTTGTACGATTGTTTTTTGCCATCCTTATGAATTCGAATAAGTGCAACTTGTCAAACATCATCTGTTTGATCTAATAGAATTTTATAAGGACGGTAAAAAATCGATGTGTATGTAACTGGCTTTTACCTAACAGGCTTCACGAATTACAATACGATAATAGGATAGTTGATAAAATACATGGTTTTAATTCAGATTCATTCATTGATAGAAATAAAAGGAGATTCCGGTGTCGATAGCATCGAAGTCGCCAGGCTGGTCTGGATCATTTATGAATTTCTCAGTATGCAGTATCCACTCAGCAGCTCTTATACAAACACAAACATTAGTTTCGTTTTACTTGGTATAGTAAGACATTATTTCATTATGTCCATTATTACAATAGATCAATTCAGATCCATTTAGCTGTTAGAGTAATATAATGTAATTACATTCTATACTCACTGTTCAGATCAGCACAATGTTTATAGCCTACTGTATGCAGTGAGTATAGAATGTTACATTCTATACTCACTGACTGCATATTTATACTGTGTAATAGATTTTATTGATTGTTGCAAAGATTTTAAGTCAATGATTCAACAGGAAATCCATGGTAATATTCAACGATTTCAACGTAATGAATTAGATTGTTGTACATGACAAAATTGAAATCCCGACAACGTAAATAATTCAGTGAAGTTAACTGTACAAGGTTACTTTTTCTCGTATTTTATTGAGTGATAATGGGAGATGATTCTGATTCCATATTTGGATTCAACCTTTTGAAGTTTGAAACTTTCAAAGCTGGAATTTTTTTTTAAACTAGAACTTTTAGGGCCGGTTTCCGAGCTCAGGATTTAGCTAAGTCCCAGACTCTAAACAGCAATAGTCAGAAAATTGGCTTTCCAAAAGGTCAGCTTTTATAATAGAAGTCTTAGTTTTTATTTTCTCATTTCTATAATTGGAAACGTTTTTCCTTGACGGAATTAGACATTCCTGAATAATTCAAAATAGCTGAAACTTTACACTATTTCTCTCTATTTTATTTTGTGTTCAATTTTCTAGTTTTTCGAGATTTAATTCAAACGTGACTATGACAATGACTGCGACTACGCCCCGTCTTGGAAAACCAAATTTCTGACTCCAGCTGTTTGAAGTCTTGGACTCAGCTAAATCCCGAGCTCGGAAACCGGCCCCTAATGTTTTAAAATGTTCATGTTTGAACTTTTCAAGAGTGTTTAAAAGCTTCTAAAAACCTTTACCTGTGAGGCAGAAGTATTATTATCTTAGTAGGTACATTTTTACTAAACATAACTTTATGATAATGTAAAAGCTATATTAAAAACTGCTGTAACTCCCTTGTTTTTGGGTATTTTCGAAAATGGGACTTACGCTTTAAAAAATTTGGGGTCGCTGAATCCAAATCCGAATACTTTGAGAAAAGTAATGAGTCATACTCTGAGCAAACGCGTCTGAAATTTGAGATCCCCTTGTGAAAGCCTTCGAGCTGCGACATATGAAATGATCTGAAATATGATCTTCAGGAGACGGGATTCTGCCGTGTGAAACTAGCCTAAGAAAAACACGACGGCCTTGTTCAATCCCCCCACCATGACTTCTCAGTAGCTTGACCCTAACATTTACATGATCCTAGAAAGTAGTCTACACCTATGTTCACAGAATAGTTCAGAATAATGTATCCTATTTGAAAGAGTGGATGCATGCAAAAAAAAACAACTTTCAAAGATCCATGTTCATCAAGCCTGTTAACTGCAAGAGATATTCTGTATCTTTGTGAGTATCTTTGGGAGGCTCCTTTTCCTTTTATATTATCTTTGAAATGCAACATTTTGAAAAACTTCGTATATATGTCGACGCGCAATTTAAAAAGGAACATACCTGTTAAATTTCATGGAAATATATTGCCGTATATCGCTGTGAATGCGCAACATATAAACATAAAGAGAAATGCACAGCCGTCGACATGAATCTTAGACCTCACTTCGCTCGGTCAATTATATACAGTGATGTCGGAGTAATGAGGGATTCCTTCTCTTTTCATATTATCCTTAAAATGCAAAATTTGAAAAAAACCTTGTGTATTAATACATCGACGCGCAGTTGAAAAAGGAATATTTCTGCCAAATCTCATAGAATTCTATCAACTTATCTAATATCATAGAATTCTATATGATAGTCTATCATATCCAATCTCTCCTTGGAACCAATCCTCAATTGAGAAACAGACTCTATTCTGGCCTGGATTGAATCAAGGTTTTGAAATGCCAAGTAATAAACCTAAACTGCCTGACAGGTATTTAATATATAATACAATATTCCACTTACAGTTTTCCTACCAATTCTACTACTGATCATTTAACATTCAAATGGACATTCCAAGTATGGATATAGGCTAATTAGTACTGGGATTCGAGAAAGTACACGTTTCACAGTGCCTCCCAACTGTAAATTCCGATGTGGTCCTCGACATTATTGCTTGTAGGTGACGGAGTACATAGAAACATTTTTTTGGGAACCCCTGGTCTACATTGCGTTTTCGCTATTTGTGCTTATTTAAAAAAATAGAGATTCCGGAACTGCTATACCATGAGCTTCCTGATAGTGATAGAGTACCGTACTCCATTTTATGTTGCATTGTTGAGAAACTTTCAGCTACCCAAATTAGATTATTTAATAATATGAACTGGAAGGACTCACTACTCACACAACTCTGATTCCTCATTCTTTATCTTATCCAAGATACCCTATCCTATCAACCCTCCCTATCAGAGAAGTACACCTTTTCCAACTGTATTTGAGAAAGTATTAATTGAGAATAGTCATTAGTATTTGAGAAAATGTCAGATGTAAATGAGAATAGTCAATTGCATTTGAGAAGTCATCACTTGTAGTTGAGAATAGTGAATTTTATCTGAGAAAGTATCATTTTAACTTGAGAACAATAATTGAATAGAATAGAACAGAACTTTATTTGCACTTCTTTCAACATTACAGAAAATGAAAATAATACCTCCAATTCAATTCAAACTCAACTAAATTTTACAATAAATTGAACAAGCATTCTTTTCATCATAAATAAAAGTTCTTTAGGCTTAGCCGAGGCCGTCAGCCGAGTAGATAGATTTCTTTATTATACATTATACCAATATTGAATAATTATTATTGTTCTTGTGATTACATAATTCACTCAATAATTATTTCTCCCTATCATTCCTATCCAATTCCTCCTTCTTCTCATACCTAACCAATTTCTCGTAATTATCATAACTAAACATTGTAACTCAACTTTTAAAAAGCAATTCACACTCTTAAATTCACCCTCTTAAGGGACCTTGTATGCGTCAATGTGGCTGGACTTATAAAATATACAAACAACATAATTATTAACTTCACGAACAAAAAACCAAAACTTTGAAATTTAAATAGAGTCACCTCTTACTTTGTACTCTACAAAAATAAAATTAAATTAAAATACAGTCAACTTTCAATTAATTCATCAGTAATCTAAAAAAAGAGAAATAATATACAGAAACAAAAGAGAGAAAGAATAAATGAGTAAAACAAAACCTCTTAAAAATCTTAGAATAATCAATCAATTAAGTCATCTGCATAGATCAAAGCACTTCTTAATAATACATAAAGTCTTGCGGCTTCTCATGTTTATGATAAAATACTACTTTTATAGCTAATAACTCTAATAATAATCCTAAAAAGACTTTTCCACTTCAACATTAAAATGTACATTTCACAATATGCATAACAAGATATCAATAACAATAAGAGGAAATGACTCTCATCGATTATAAACTCCTAAAAATTGAATTCCTTTATCAATTCTCGCCTGTATTCCACTGCCTCCCTCAATATCCTACTAGACTCGTCCAAAATTTTCCATTCAGATACTCAATTACTGTCTCTCTCTCTAGCATCGCCCCTCTCAGATATTTCTTTCTTATTTCACCCAAAACTGAACATTTACCGATGAAATGATAAGCATCTTCCGTTTCTCGGCTATTGCACATAGAACAGATACCTATCCCCTCATCTCTTTGCGGTGCGTGATTGAGCGATAATAGCCCAGAGGAGGCCCTTGAAAATCATCGAGGTAACATTCCGTTTGGACTCATCATTCATGTAATTTCTTGTTCCATCGTCAATTTTTACATCTGCGTAGATTCTGTGAAACTGTAACCGCTCTCTTCTCTCTAGCCACTTACTTTTAACTTTAGCTTTTATCTTCTCCATTACCCTCTCCCACGTTGCTTCCCACCCCCTCCTGAAATTTGCTGCTTGCCAGTTGTCCGCTGTTATCGGCAATTCAATATCAAACTCACTTAATATCCGTTTCCATTCAGAATACCAACCACACTTTTATCTTAAACAATGCCTTGCGATCAATGTTCGATATCGGTCGCCAGGTATCTCAAAAGAATTCAATACATATTTTATATGAACGCTCAAAGTATACAACCACAAAATTCCTTTCCTGTCACTAAGTATACTATATAATTTGGCGTATTACACGGTAGTCCAAATATTTTCTTGACAAACAACCTCAGAAATTTTTCTAGTTCTTCTCTCTCCGCATATCCCAATACCTGTGCTGCATATGTTACAACTGTTTTACTTATCGAATCAAAAATTCCTCATTTCATTGACAGAGGTGCTTCATCATTCAAAATGAGTCTTCGCCATACACTATCAATCCCAAATCTGGCAGCTGTTATCTTACATTTAAAATGTGCGGTTAGGGCAAGTCTTGATGAAAAAACAACTCGCAGGTATCTGTACTCATTCACTGTTTCAATAACTTCATTTCCATAGTACCACTTCTCTCTTTCTCCCAATCGTCCTCCTCTTCTGAAAACTACAATCTTGGATTTAGCCATGTTCACTGTGAGATTCCACCTTATGCAATATCCCTTTAACTTATTTATCATTGACTGCAGATGTCGAGGATTCTCAGACAACAATACCACGTCATCAGAATATAACAGCAAATTTATCAGCCTCTGCCCAACATAATATACCTCCACCAATAACATCACTCAAATCATTCAAAAATAGTGTGAATAGCAACGGGGAGAATACGCATCCATGTTTTAATCCATTTCTGGTTTCAAAGTATTCTGTTAAGTTACCCTCCACGCCATGCCATACAGGAGACTTCGTATTTCTATATAGACTCCTCAATATCGCAATAAATTTAGTCGACACTCCCAATTCACTCAGTTTAAAAAATAAAGCCTCTCTGTCCACACTATCGTAGCCCAAAAAGAAACAGTACAACTTCTTTGTAGGTCTATTCAACGTTTTCATTACTATATTGAATAGAACAAAAATATTATCAGTAGCCGAATAACCTCTCCGAAAGCCACACTGATTCTCTTTAATAATCTTTTCTCTTTCCTCCCACAACTGCAACCTTCTCAGTAAAATAAATGAAAATACTTTAGCGACAGCATTTATGAAAGATATGGCTCTATAATTATTCACTTCATTAGTATCACCTTTTTTATGCAATGGAAATATAATTGAACGTGGAAACCCTGTTGGTATCTGTCCACCTCTGACGATGGCATTGGAAAAAGTCAAAATAATCTCTTTGTAATTTTTTGACGCATTCTTGTAAAACTCAGCAGGAACTCTGTTATCACCTGGAGCCTTATTGTTGCGCATTGTCTTGAAGGCACTTTCCAATTCATTCATATCTATGTCTTTGTCAAGAGTTTGATCTTCAACATTCCTCGCCGCATAATATGTGACTACCCCGCAAACTGATCCAAACACTCGTCTGAAGTGTTCAACCCAATCCTCAGCACTCACAGTTCCCGAAATCTTGAACTCTCTACACTTGAATTTCTTTATCAGAGCCCACAAATCACTGGAATCCTTGACTCTTCTGAATTGTTCTTTTATATCGCTGTAATACGCTTGCCTTTTACTCTTACATAGCAGTTTGTATTCCTTTACTACCTTCATATAATTTTCTCTCACCTGCTCCGAATTTGATTTTCTAAACACATTCAATAGGCTGAACACTCGCTTTCTCATAACCGCACACTCTTTGTCGAACCACTTTTCTCTCCATCCTTCTCTCTTTCTATCAGGTTGGGGCACATAATTTGCAGCTCTATATACAAGATTATTAATACTTCATAAGTCTCTTCACTACTCTCGGGAAGACCATTTATTTCTCTACAAGCATTGGTGAGTTTAGATATATATTCATTCTTCCTCGCTTCCTTCCATTTCAACTTCGGTAAGAGTGGTAAAATTGTGCTCTCTCTTTCTAGAGTATCAACCGTGATTAGCGTAGCTTCAATTGGGAAATGATCAGATAAAAATTCTGGCACAATAGAAAATTTTCCAACTATTTGCGCTAATTCGACAGCCATGCAACATAGATCTATTACGGAAGCCCCTCTGCCTATAAAAGTAAAGTCTCCCCACCTATCTCCACTTATCCTTCTATTCATAATGATGAAATTAAAAACCTCACAGAACTCCAATATTTTCTTACCTTTCATATTAATCACCTCATCCTTTGACTCTTGCTTATTACTCAGTGCATTTCCCAATTCTATTACATTGTTAATTCCGACATGTCCTGTCCATTTCCTATTCTACCGTTAAAATCTCCAATTAAAATCATATTATTTCTATTATGCTCTTGCACTATCATAAACTCCCATAATGTATTGAATTCTCTCTCCCATTCCATGTCTCCTCCACCACTCAGGTAAATTGGAACTATATAATATTCATCCCGTTGTCCTGCATTCATGTGAATAACTTTCCTCTCAAGCGCATCGATTACCTTACAAAAACTCTCTATTCTTTTACTAATTTCTATTAACTTCCTCCCTTTGCTCTACCTCAGTTTGATTCTCCAACTGCGAATTCCCAGTATAAATTGTAATCTGGAAAACAGTTTTCAAAATACAATTGCTTTCCTCTTTCAACAAACGTCTCCAATAGTACAAAAACATCATAATTACAAATAAAATTATATACTTGAACAATCTTACCACTTAATCCAGCCACATTGTACGCTACTATACTCAACTGTCCCTTCTCACACGGACTGACGGCGTTATCTCAGCGGTTGCGGTCTTCGTCCTCGCCGCCTCACTCCTCCTCATCACACATGCTCCCGCTCACGGCCCGCATCACACTCTCATCGAACATGCTCCCGATCTTCTGCAGCCCATCCTCTCCCTCCGAGACCAGTCCATTCTCCTCATCCAGCGTGAAAACCCGACTATTCACGATTAAACGATCCACTTCAACCGATACTCTCCTCTCACTCCCGGAACTTGTTTCTTCAACTCGCCAAGCACCCGGAAAAGCTTTGATCGTCGTTTTCTTGTGTCGAAAGCAAAGTCTTTATGAATCTCAAACTGTGTACCCTTCAGCTTCCTACTGTTTCTCGTGATGAAATGGATGTCCTGATCGTCCGGAAAATGCGCAATGATTGGCCCGTTATCTATTTTCTTGCCCAATGCATGTGCTCGATTAACCCAGGTACCTGCTCGTGCCCCCAAATGACTCACACAAAAGTCTTTGACAGTTCTCACGTAATCCACTGTTGCACATTCATATTTCAGCCCGCGAAAAATTATATTGTTCCTTCTCGATCTATTTTCAAAATTTTCCATCTTCCTGATTATGAGATTATTCTGAATTTTTTGAGCAACAATTTGATTTCTTAACTGTTAATTCTCGACAGAGAGTTTATTCACTTTTTCAATTAGACCATTTAAATCCACCTTTGTAGCTAGCAGCGCGAGTTTTTCATCCATAGCCTTACTAAACCGCTTTTCAAAACGGTCAAATAGTGATTCAATAAAGTCTGAGTTCACATTACCGGAAGCTTCAACACTTGGGTCTGGAGCACGCTTTTTCTGTTCCATCTCTTCGAGCTCAGGCGAACTTTTAGCACGAGGACTCTTCTTAGCACTATCGTCCGGTGAAAAGTATTGTTAGATACTGTTCTTATTCATTCAGCTTCGAATATTTCGATTCACTTGAGAACAATTTCACAAATAAAAAACAAATTGATAATTCAATTTATTACGAAAGAACTTTTAGCTCTAGGTCTCTTTTTAGCACTACCGTCTGGTGGATACTGTTTTTATTAATTTAAACTTTGAATATTTCGATTCACTTGAAAACAATTTCACAAATAAATAACAAATTGATAATTCAATTTATTACGAAAGAACGTTTTAGGTTAAACATGCACTAAATGAACCGATTAAGCACGACCCGTCCGGAAACTTGAGATAAGAGAGCAAAACAATTCTGCGACCGCTCCGTTCAACAGCTCACTATCAACTCCTAATTTGAGAACATACGATTTGAAATCGAAAAGTTGTCAGTTGTAATTGGGGAATGATTTTAAAAAACCAATACTTTTATTTTCCATAACTGTACTCATAAAAAATAATATGATAATATATTTTATATTCAAATGAAACGTTTAGTTTTTAAATAAAAAATATTTTTGAGCCCCAAAATCCATTGGAGAGTTACCGAATTGCTTGATCAAGAGATTCAATTGATTGATGATGAAGTTCAATTGCGCCGTGAACATAGAGAATTTGATCTTCATCAAGTTCAAATGTTTGGAGACAAAAGTCGTGTTGCCAATGCATACATAGAAATGATTCTCATTAATCATTCGTGAACAGTACAGGGGAAATAATATTTCACAATTGAAAATAATAATTTCACACATACAAAGCCTATGGAATACTGTGTACGTAGTACAGTATCTTTTCCTGCTCAAATCAAACTTGTACTGTAGGCTACAGAAGAGTCACGACATGTCAATTGGAAAATTTTCTCATTTTCAAATGTCTGCTCATGATATGATATCTTCTCATTTACATTTGACGATTTCTCAAATACAATTCACTACTCTCAATTACATGTATGATGACTTCCTAAATACAATTGACTATTCTCATTTAGGCTACATCTGACATTCTCTCAATTACAAGTGACTATTCTCAAATACAATTGATACTTTCTCAAATTAACTTTTTACTTTCTCAAATAAAATTGGAAAAGGTGTTGTGACTACTATTTTTTTTTTTTTTGAGCAGGGTATGATTACTAAATCTTTTCTCCGGAACAACGTCTTTTCACAAAAAGTGAGCATGCCGTACACAAGTAAAATATTCAATCCAGGTTTACAAGAGAGTTTTTGCAAGGATTGACAGACACAGAAGAAAATGTCAATATGGAGAGAAACTAAGAGACAAATTTCATTTTATCATAGGCTATCCTGATCTTGAGATACAATGTTAGGTTGCGCAAAGTTTGAGGCATCCGCTTCTCTAAAACAGTAAGTGAATTCTCAGTGAAGCCTGTTCAAGAATATAAACTTACTGACGTGCTATTCTTGAATCTTAACAAGCCTCCCATTCGCATCATTCTAGCAATAACCCAAATTCAATGCGGAAAATTCTCGGGAAATTGTGTTACCAAGTCACCATTGATTGTGATGAACCTAATTTGGCGTTGAATTGTAGAGGATTTTATTCTCTTGGAAACAGTTCTGGATTTTTTCACTATGAAAGGTTTTTGAGTTATATGGAGAAAAAAACAGGTATTTTTAACACTGTAAGGTTAGCAGAGGGTATTTTTTTGTGAAGAATCATTTTCAGACTATTTGTACCAAATAACTAAAAAATCAGTACCACAATACATTCTGGCAGCATGTTTCCTCGCTCCCTTCTCATGTCTCAAGTGAATAACAGAAAAATAAACTATGAATTCGCTAAGCTGTGACTCAATGAGTCTGAACGAAAAAGGAGATGAGTTGCTGATTCATAAATTCACGGCAAGCCCCATAGCAAACCAGTTACTTCGAACAGTGAAGGAGACAATGGAGATATGCAGGGATATGCAAGTACCCCGCATTGTATGCTCAATCCGTAAATGAGTTTTGTGTAAGTGTGTATTAGCGATCGTAGCACAACGTGGTGGCAATTTTGGAAACTGGAGTGTATCCCAATTAGGTGGAGTACTAACAAAATGGGGAGATTTTTTTTTATTACGTTTTTACATGGTTTTAAGCATGTAGAAGTGATTTTTACTAAAATTGAGCAGTGACACTACGGGGTCTCCCCTTAGTGTACACACCTCCCCTTAATGTGCTGTGTATACTTGATTGTCTCCCCGTATTATACCTTGTTCCAACACACACACACACACACATACTGGAACAAGGCCACAAACGGGGAGGTGAGAAATGAACATACAATGCGGGGAGGCTGATTTACACACATTTACACACATGTTGGAGATTCAATTTTTGTTTTAGAAGGTATATTTATATGTTCTTAATACAATTGTAACATTTTTTTTCTGTTAACTTGAAAAAAAAATTACGCATTAAACCTACAAAATGGGGAGAAATGTGTGTACACTTTCACTGCACAAACCGGGGAGAAATGTGTGTACACTTTCACTGCACGAACCGGGGAGAAATGGTGTGTACACTTCCAACCCACAATCCGGGAAGAAATGGTGTGTTCAGTTTAACTTACAAAGCAGAGAGAAAACCGGTTCTTAACACAAGTTTTGGCTGCATCACTCATTTTGCAAGGCTAAGATTTAAATTTGCAAGGCCGCCTATAGCGTCTTATTCAAATGATAGTGAATATTTTTTCACAAGTCGATAAATTCAATTGGTTGATTCGGAATAATATTAAATAAGAGCGTTCAATTAATTAATTATAAAGTTCTAAATAATTGATTTGAATAAAATTGCTGGAATGATCTTCCTAGACTTCATTCATTTTATTGAGGACTTGAAGAGTCTCCTCCAAATCGACCGTAACTTTTCCATATGCAAGATATGGAAGGACCATCTTGAAATATGAAATACAGAGTGGCGCAAAAATATGGGAACTTTTTGATGTTATGTTGGCAGAATTAAGAGGGTCAAAGAAACACGATTAGCATGGCAAGTTGTACACTGGAGACACTGGAGTGAACATTGGAGATTCATTATCCATGTAACAGTAGACCATTCAAGATCGTGTACTGTTAATTGACTCAATATCTCTTAGACTAATTTTTGGAGGTCGAGTTTTTAAAAAAGCGTAGTTTACACAGCTTTTCCTGTAAAAAAGGTTAAATCCTCAAGTTTACTGTCATAACAGTTCTATGGACGAACAGAAAAATTTGTTGTTTTCAATTCAGTTACTATAGTAATTTCTATGTTTTATATTATTGATCTTATAAGTATTTATAATATTGTGATTGTACTCAACGTTGTTGAACAAATTGTATTTTTGTAACGACATTAGGACAATGAATGATTTTGATTTCGTTTGACTTACGGAATAACTGTAGTAACAGGACGGTAACGGTCTTCGGCTTCCTCTCTATTGTTATTATTCTGTAATACATTTCATTTGGGTTGAGCTCTTGAGATGTGTATATATCATGCATATAGCTATGGAGTGTACAGCTTCATTCTTTTTATTTTTAATACAATTTTGTCCAGCTTAATAGCATCACAAATCTCTCACTCACTACTTTCATTATATTTACAGTCACAATATACAAAGTGAAATAAACTAATTATTGACCGAGCAAAGTGAGGTCTAAGATTCAAGTCGACCGTTTAGCATTTCTCTTTATGTTCAAATGTTTATAATTATGTTGCGCATTCACAGCAAAACGCAGCAATAGATTTTCATGAAATTTGACAGGTATGTCCTTTTTGAATTTCGACGTATACATAGTTTTTTTTCAATTTTGCATTTTAAAGATAATACAAAAGAAAAAGGAGTTTTATTCGAACACCAATATTACCGTAAAAATCAGACTATACAATTATTCATCAAAAATCAGCTGTCTAGTGGACTACAATACTAACCGTTTAAAAACATCAGACATCTTAAAAATGTATCTCTCCATCAACGTTAGTAGACAGTTGTTGTCTGCTACCTTTTCCTTCCATAAGCTGAAACCATGATTCTTGTTTGGAGTTATTGATAGTAAACATTTTTTTTACATTTTTCTTTTTTAATCTGATGATTAAAATTGCAACAAATATTATTGAGAAGAGATTGATTCTAAAATCATGAAAAGTCACAAATGAAGTTTATAGGAAATCAGCATTATGGTAGTTCATTTTTTTAATTTTAACACATCGATTTTTCGCCAACACGACAACACAGAATGTTCTCTGATGGGTTGATTGGATTGGCATATCGACAGCAGCCAGACCTGATAACAGCGCTCACACTCACATTCCGAGACAACAAGTCACGGTACGATAGATAGGACAGAGAGCTCTATGTATATTTAGGATTTTTCCTAGACATTTTTAATTGATAAATTATTTATTAATTTTTGAGGAAAAATAACAACAGGTCAATGTAACTTACTGAGCGCGAGGTCTAATGTTCACAGAACAGCTAGTTAACATACAGTCAGCACTGTCAGCAGTCTTGCGTCTTTGACACTGTGATATTTCGTTTTTGGATGGTTATAAATTGTCTTGTATTTTCCATAGGAACTGTACATAAAAACTCAAAACTTAAACACAAAAATGTATTCTCCTTGATTTGGCATGAAAAACGTTTTAAATTTTCTCCAAAATCCAGTTTCTTTGCAATTTCATTTTCAATCGAGAGTATCGCGAGTGAATATTGAGCCTTTCATGTGCCATTGTAGAGCGCAAATACATTTTAATAGGTTTGACTTTGCTAAAACTACGTTCTGCACTAGCCACGGGAATTGTCAGGAAATTGAATTGTGCAATCCACAAGTTTGTGAACATGTCTTTGCTGTTAAACTTTTTAAATTAAACTCAACACTTCGCTCGCTATGAGCAGATTGGAGGGGATAAAAATGCTTAGACGGAGGAAACAATCGCCTATTCTCAAATTCGGAGAATTTTCTGGTGCCTCTGCTTGAGTACCGTACAAGAACATGAGATCAGTAAACATCACATGCTCCTGTTTCCAAATAAATCGCATTAGACAACAAATACTATAGTAATATGTAACTTATTATTTAACATTGATCTAATATGCAGATAATATATAATGAAAGGCGCCAGGCGCTTTCTGACAGTCAAAACACAACACAATGTACTCCGTGCAATCAACTACATCCACTCATATTGCAAGCAGGCGTCAGATGAACAGCCAGTGAACAGTATATTTATTATTTAGAAGAAGATTGGAGATCATTCACTATCACAAGCTGTTCAAATCCAAAATTGGGCAAAAATTATGTTTTTTTTATGTCGCCGAGGCGCCCCACAGGCCGCGGCGCCCAAGGCGACCACCTCGGTCGCCACACCCACGTGACCGCTCTGTATATGAGTCACTGTTTCTGACAATAATTTTGGTAGGACAACTTTCGAACCACTATATACCAAGTTCAATCACTCTCCCAATCAATTTTCTTGTGTGTTATGGTCAACAAAAGTTTTTCCTTGGGCGCCTCAGAAGAACACGTCGGCCTTGTTCACTAACCCCCCCCCCCCCAAGGACATAACCTCTAAGTAGCTTGACCCTTCCCCAAACATGATCCTAGGTACGCCTATGTTGACAGAAGAATTGAGAATAATGTACCCTATTTATGTTTATGTTTTTGGAGGGACAGATACAAGGATCCAAAGGTTCAAAGGTACCTTATTCAGAAGAGTGGATGCATTGAAAAAAAAACTTTGAAAGCTGATATTCTTAGTACTTGATAATTATTCCATGTTAATCAAGCCTTCAATAACTGCAAGAGATATGCTGTATGTTGCATACTTTCCGTAGAGAAATTATGTACAAAAATAAAAAAAAAACTAATTCTATATTAATGGTGTATTGCAATATAATCAAAGAAGTCAAGAAATTTGTATTCATTTTTCACGAGTTACAACTGAACTGATTTAGAAAATTCAATTATTTGATTATACAATAAAGATTGGATAATGGAGCTTTTGTGAGTAATGACATAAATACTTAGAAGCTTACATTTGGTTTTGATAAATTATAATAACTTAACAGGTTTTTGGTAAGGATTTCAATGTCAAAGATATTAAAAAATAATAAATACATGATCTTGCAAAATAATAATCATGATAATATTATGTTGATCAAATATGAATAACTGGGAAAATTTGTAGAAAATGTCTCATACTTTTGCAAATAGAATAAATAAGAACATCTCATAACACTCGAAACATACAATGCTTAGAGCATTCAAAGAATAATATGTTGGGCTGTTGTTGAGCCTAGAATGCCAATCTCATGCCAATTCATTGATGAAAACAATCAATGGATTATCGAATGAATGTATCCATTCATCAGAAGACTGGAAGTGAGGAAAATATTATAAAATAGAGAGAAAAGTTTAAAATATGATATAAAAATTATTGTTTATTACAATAACTGAGTTATAATGATGTAAAACTTTTGTGGGTAGCCTGCTGTAAGGATATGTTGAGATATTTTCGAGCCTCGAATCTTCGAATGCCAAGCTCAAGATTTTATTACTTCAGATTAAATCAAACACTCAATGGAATTATCGAATGTGCATCCATTCATCAAGATATTGAAAGTGAGTAAAAAGTCTAAGTAGATAGAAAATACCAAAGGATAACACAATAAAAAAGGATCATGACTGATTACAATAAAATATTGTGATGCAGAACTGTTGTAAATATTATTCACATGAAAATTAAAAATAATAAAGCCTATTCAGAAGAATGGATGTATGCAAAAATACATGGAATGGTATTATACATAGGCCTACTGATTAATTTCATGTTGATCAAGTATAAATATTTATTAAAACATCATTCATTTTAATCTTATTCATTTATTTTTGTATTGGAAATTTCTATTGATACTCGCTGCCAGCACTCAAACTTCGGTTTTGCAGGCAGCGCCTATGTGTTATTTAGAATATCGAAGCTACTTTTCGTGTGTAATTGCAACATCACGTCTGAAACTGAGCTGTCACCTGTGAGCTGAGAAAACCGTAAAATTATGATGAAAATGTACTAACTGCTGCATCATCAGTTCACTGAGGGTTCAAGGTCAGAGCAATAGCAGTTACTTCGAGCAGTGGAGGCAGAATAATTACACATTAAACCTACAAAACGAGGAGGTTTTTGTGTACACTTTCAACTTACTATCCGGAGAGGAATGGGATTTGAAGAAAAATAATAATTATTTGTGCAACTAGTGCAAAAGGTGACAGTTTGCTGCACCGAAAGAAATGTTTATGCCCGAGCCGTAGGCGATGGCGGAATGGCTTCTTGAGTGCAGCAGAGGAACTTTGCGCACGTATTGCACATTTAATTTTTCCTACAGTTACCATTGAATATGAAAAGTGAATGATTATGGATAAAATTATGGCTGAAATCCATCAAATGTTTGTGTGTGTGATGCTGCTATTAATAACCTTAATTCATTTGAAAATTAATAATCCAATTGAAGTTGAAAATTCTCAGCCAAAGTTCTCATTTCTATTCATTCAAGAATCAGAAAAAATACAGATAGAACAAAAAAATTGCATTCAAAATACATGCCCAGTGTTTACCTAGCGGGAAGAATCGTACCTAAGTCTGTTCCATCCAGCTAAAAACTACTGAAACAGGATTCAGAAATTTAGACTTTTGCTCAAATTACCGAGAAAAATGCTCAAAGTAAACTGAAAAATATTTATAAAATAACATAGACAACAGAGAATATTTATTGTAGTATTCTTATGTTTTTTATTATTTTTATTTATATGGATATCAAACGGTAATCATTTAACCTCAAAATTCGAATTTTATAATGTTTATTTGCTACTTTCCTCATTGCTTGCAGTTGAAATAATAATTATCAATGGAAAAAAACTATTATTTATTATTAAATGATGGGAATTCGTAAATGATGATTATTTAATTATGATTCAGATGAACATTATTCTTGTTTTGGATTTCTAGATTGGGATTTTATCATAAATGTAGGGTAGCCATTGAAATGATTAGATCCGTCATCCCTTTCATCATTACCCACACACAAGCCTAAGAGCTTAAAATGTGGGCATCACCCTCGATATTATTATTATTATTACATAGACTATTTCAAATATCGAGATTGTACGTCCTTCCTTTCGCTACATATCTTCCGTACAGACGTTCACAATTAGAGATAATACTGTTCAGTTGAGTACTAAATAATTTTAAATATACTTCTTTCTTGAAAAGATAGAAATGTGACAGTGATTATCAAGGAGGCTCATCAATTATTGACTTGGAAATGTAAAACTTCGCATTGTAGAATCATATACCTATAAATATAAAACGATCAAAAATTGGTTCTTTCATTAGCCTACTTTTGTCCGTGGCTGATTTTTCAACATTTTAGACTTGACATTTTATTCTTATTCAAATATCTATGGAACAAAATTGGTTGAGAACTCACAAGAAAGCTATGCATACAAGAATCTCACATTTATTTCAGTTTTATGTAGATAAAAAAATTGAAGTACAAACTAGCAAAACCGATTAAGTAGTTTCAATCACACATTAAGGTGAATCAAAATTCAAAATAATTTATTGTTGAACATTGGCAAAATATTACAACAACGTCAGCTCACATATCGATATCAACAATATAATAACACATAATCAAATCAAATAAATCTTCATTCAAGTGATGCACAAATGAAACAATTATAATAAGAAAATGAGAAGAAAATTCCTTGATAATTAGTTTTCAATAGAATAATTATGAAATTATCACAATAATAAACCATAAGAGACGACTCATTTGAATAATTATCCATTCATAATTATAATTAATATAATAATCCATTCAAAATGCTCCTCAAGAAGTGGAATCCTCTAAAGAGTAGCTAAGAATTCAGTCATCCCAGAAAAACCATCATCATGCCCTGAACTAAGTCAATACAAAACTGACTCATCTCATCTGCAGTTGCAAAACTCTGGTCCAAATCACCTGATTTGCGTCCACGGGAATCGATGAAACTCCAAGCAGCCCTACATGGATTTGCAGCCTCTGTTATAATATGAATAGCGCATTTGCATTTTTCTTAATAATTATCTCAATCTGTGTCGTCGGTATCCTCTTTTCAGCCTATTCGCAAGTTGCACTAGATTATACCTGGTTCCAGACAAATAATGCATTATCAATGATTCTCAAATGAGATATTTGGAAATGATAGTTTATCATATCCAATATCCAATCTCTCATTGGTTAAGCTCCGAACTAATCCTTTACTTGTGAACAGACTCTATTCTGGCCAAGATCGATTGAATTGAGGTTTTGAAATGCCAGAGTAATAAACCAGAACTGCCTGACAGGTGCTTGTTTTCTAATTCAATGTATAATACAACCCCACTTACAGTTTTCGGATCAATTCTACAACTGACCATTTCTACAGTATTTGAATAAAACCTAGATACATGCACCAACTTATTTCATTCATCTTGACAAGGACAGGATTCATAGCATTTTATTTTCCTTGATTTCTATTCAAGATTAATATTGAAGCTGGGATGAATAAACTGGGAATCTATAACGCTCTCCTGATTGATAAATAAGTTCTTTTTCTGAATAAAAAATGAGTAGTAAATATTTATTTGGTGTGTATAAATTTATTTTGTGAATTTAACATGCGATTGATGGAATCGCTATTCTTCCCCACGTTTATAAACTATTTCTATTCTAATTCATTGTCGGTTATGATTGTGACTAGTATAGGTGAAACAATCCACAAACTGAAAATCCTAAATGAATAATTTGACTTATTATAATTACACATTGATAACATTTGAATAAACATTCCACGTATCGATATAAGCTACTGGGATTCAAAAATTGCACGATCCACAGTGCATCCCAACTCTTAATTCCGGGGTGGTCTTCGACATTGCTGGTAGGTGAGGGAGTACATAGAAACATTTTTTTTGTAACCCCTGGTCTACATTGATATATTGCGTTTCTGCTATTTGTGCTTATTTAAAAAAATAGAGATTCCGGAACTGCTATACAATGAGCTTCCTGATAGTGATAGAGTACCGTACTCCATTTTATGTTTCATTGTTGAGAAACTTTCAGCTACCCAAATCAGTTTATTTAATAATATGAACTAGAAGGACTCACTGCTCACACAACCCTGATTCCTCATTCTTTATTTTCTCCAAGAGAAATCATTCTGGAATGCCTTGACTCTTTGAGTAATAGCCTGCACGGTCACCCTCCCTATCTGAGAACTAGTGACTACGATTCTTTTTGAGCGGGGTATGATTACTAAATCTTTTCTCTGGAACAACGTCTTTTCACACGAAGTGAGCATGCCATAAACAAGTAAAATATTCAAACTAAGGTTCACAAGACAGTTTTTGCAAGGATATTGACAGACACAGAAGGAAAGAGACAAATTTCATTTTTTCTTAGCCTATCCTGATCTTTAGATACAATGTTAGGTTACCAACTTTTTAGTTTTCTGTAAATCAGATAGTGAATTCTCAGAGAAGCCTGTTTGAGAATATCAATTCACTGACGTGCTATTCTTGAATCTCAACAAACCTCCCATTCCCATCATTCTAGCAATAGACCAACTTCAAAGCGGGAAATTCTCGGGAAATTGTGTTTTCTGGACTCTTGTCTCAGTCACCATTCATTGTGATGAACCTAATTCGGCGTTAAATTCTAGAGAATTTTGTGCTCTTGGATGCGTTTCTGGATTTTTTCACTGTGAATGGTTTTTGAGTTATATGGAAAAATAACAGGTATTTTTCAAGACTGTGAGGTTAGCGAGAAGTATTTTTCCGTGAAGAATCATTTACAGACTACTTGTACCAAATAAGTGAAAAATCAGTACTACAATACATTCTGCAAGCATGTATCCTCGCTCCCTTCTCATGTCTCAAGTGGATGAACAGAAAAATGAACTATGAATTCGCTAAGCTGTGAATCGATGAGTCTGAACGAAACAGGAGCTAAGCTGCTGATTCATGAATTAACGGCAAATGCCATAGCAAAACCAGTTACTTCGAACAGTGGAGGAGACGATGGGGATTTGCAGGGATATGCGAGTACCCCGCATTGTATGCTCAATCTGTAATGAGTTTTGTGTGAGTGTGTATAAGCGATCATAGCACAACGTGGTGGCAATTTTGGAAACCAGAGTGTATCCCAATTAGGTAGAGTACTAACAAAGTGGGGAGATTTTTTTTTAATATGTTTTTACATTGTTTTAAGCATGTAGAAGTGATTTTCACTAAAATTGAGCAGTGACAATACGGGGTCTCCCCGTAGTGTACACACCTCCCCTTAATGTGCTGTGTATACTTGATTGTCTCCCCTTATTATACCTTGTTCCAACACACACACACACACACACACACACACACACACACACACACACACACACACACACACACACATACTGGAACAAGGCCACAAACGGGGAGGTGAGAAATACAGTGCGGGGAGGCTGATTTACACAAATTTACACACATGTTAGAGATTCAATTGTTCAATTTGTGGGGAGAAAACCGGTTCTTGGCTGCAACACTCATTTTGCGAGGCTTAGATTTAAATTTGCAGGGCCGCCTATAACGTCTTATTCAAAATGATAGTGAATATTTTTTCACAAGTCGATAAATTCAATTGGTTAATTCGGAATAATCTATATAACAAGAGAGAGTAGGGTTCTGTTTGTTCGTGTGCTCGTTTGTTCATTTGCTTGCATCAAAACATGTCAACTTGTGGATTGCATACCGGAAAAACGGGAATGATTTAGATCTCCAAATTTTGCAAATAGATTCTAAAAATATCAATCTCGTGCACATGTAAGCCCATATTTCAATTTTCCTCCTAGATTTTTCAGAATCAATGTTTAAATTCCATTCATGGTACATTCAATTTCATTAAAAAATCTCCAAATCATATGGTCAAAATTAAAAGAGGAACATCTGTTTCTATATTGCTTTCTACCTGGAAAACATAGTTTTGAAATTTCGTTTTCCTGATGCACTGTTTAGGCCTACACGTGGCATGGGTTATTAATTTTTCAGCTAGTGCAATTTTTGAGACAAAGTGCTAAATAAACGTCTATAGTTTCATCAATGTTGTATCGGCAATATGAAAACGCATGCAGTTAATATGTCTTTGAACTAAGGTGTTGTTATTTACATAAAGAAATTTTATTCTTCCATTTTTATTTAATTAAAATTTCAAAATTATTAGAGCCCTGATAGAATGACTGACTCACTGTACAGTCAGTCGAAAATTTTAATATTGGAATGAGGTGTATTTTGGCAAGCTGAGCAAAAAAATAAGGTCATATGCACCTTTTCGTTATATCTTCAAATGAAAAATGAGTTTTGTGGGTTGTCAAAACTCCCTCTGAAAGGGAAACTATTCAACTTATTCTATCTTTTAGTAAAATAACAATGATCATCCATCCATGTATCATCTTCTATAGTTACTATAATAAAGGAAAGAACTGGATTATAAACGTAGCCTATACAGGTGTAGGGAAATTATGTTTGACGCATTATCACGTCAGAACTACTGGACTAATTAACTTGAAATTTTGCATATAGATTCTTGCTCAACTGGGGGTGGTTATAGACCAATTTTAAATTCTTCAAGAATTGATTACATCAAGTTTTTAGTTTGTCAAGTTTTCAATTATTTGTCATGCTTCCAGTTTGTATGGAAGCAGCAGAAGATTTCTCTTAAAAGGGAAATTAGAAGATAGGTATGATTGGGGATCCTTTTCGAATGATAAAAACAGGTTTTCCGTCACACCCAAATTTTTTCCGCCATTTTGACTCCAACTTCTTTTTTTAATTGAAAGGTGGTCATACTGATTTACTTGGAATGCAGCATATAAATTCTTAATCAACCGGGGATTCTTATAGGCCTAATTTTAATTCTTCTAGATTTCATTACGTCAAGTTTTAAGGAAGACTCTTGCGAAGCTCGGGTTACCTGCTAGTATTAAAAATAAGAGCGTATGATAAATTGATTATCTATCTCTATTGAAGTTCTAAATAATTGAATTAAATAAAATTGCTGGAATGATCTTTCTAGATTTCATTCATTTTATTGAGGACTTGAAGAGTCTCCTTCATTTTTATGCAAGGTATGGAAGGACCATCTTGAAATATGAAATACAGAGTGGTGCAAAAATATGGGAACGTTTTGATGTGATGTTTGCAGAATTAAGAGGGTCAAAGAAACGCGATTAGCATGGCAAGTTGTACACTGGAGACACTGGAGTGTACATTGGAGATTCATTATCCATGTAACAGTCGACCGTTCAAGAACGTGTACTGTTAATTGACTCAATATAATATCTCTATAGACTGATGTTTGTAGGTCAAGTTTTTACACAGCTTTTCCTGTAAATGTTAAATCCTCAAGTTTACTGTCATAACAGTTCTATGGACGTACAGAAAAATTTATTGTTTTCAATTCAGTTACTATAGTAATTTCTATGTTTTATATCGATCTTATAATAATGTAATTGTACTTGACGTTGTTAAACAAATTGTATTTTTGTAACGACATTAGGACAATGAATGATTTTTATTTCGTTTGACTTACGAAATTACTGTAACAGGACGGTAACGGTCGTAGGCTTCCTATTGTTATTATTCCGTAATCCATTTCATTTGGGTTGAGCTCTTGATATGTGTATATATCATTCAAATAGTTATGGAGTGCACAGCTTCATTCTTTTTATTTTTAATTCAATTTTGTCCAGCTTAATAGCATCACGGATCTCTCACTCACTACTTGTTATTATATTTACAGTCACAATATACGAAGTGAAATAAACTAATTATTGACCGAGCGAAGTGAGGTCTAAGATTCAAGTCAACGGTTTGGCATTTCTCTTTATGTTCAAATGTTTATATGTTGCACATTTACAGCGAAACGCATCAATAGATTTCCATGAAATTTGACAGATATGTCCTTTTTGAATTTTGCGTCGACGTATACATAAGGTTCTTTTTTAAATTTTGCATTTTGAAGATAATATAAAAGGAAAAGAATTTTTATTCGAACACCAATATTAACGTAAAAATTAGACTATACAATTATTAATCATAAATCAGCTAGCTGTCTAGTGGACTAGAATACTAACCGTTCAAAAATATCGAACATCTTGAAAATGTATCTTTCCATCAACGTTAGTAGACAGTTGTCTACTAACTTTTTCTTTCCATAAGCTGAGACCATGATTCTAGTTTGGAGTTATTGATAGAAAACATTTTTTTCTACATTTTTCTTTTCAATCTGATGATTGAAATTGCAACAAATATTATTGAAAAGAAATAGATTTCTTAAATCATGAAAAGTTAGAAATGAAGTTTGTAGGAAATCAGCATTATGGTAGTTTATTTTTTTAATTTCAACACACCGATTTTTCGCCAACACAACACAGAATGTTCTCTGATGGGTTGATTGGATTGGCGTATCGACGGCAGCCAGACCTGATGATAACAGCGCTCACACTCACATTCCGGGACGACAAGTCACGGTACGATAGAACAGAAAGCTCTATGTATATTTAGGATTTTTTCTAGACATTTTTAATTGATAAATTATCTATTAATTTTTGAGGAAAAATAACAACAAAACAATGTAACTTACTGGGCGCGAGGTCTAATGTTCACAGAACAACTAGTTTACATACAGTCAGCACTGTCAGCAGTCTTGCGTCTTTGACACTGTGATATTTCGTTTTAGGATGCTTATAAATTGTCTTGTCTTTTCAATAGGAATTGTACATTAAAACACAAAACTTAAACACAAAAATGTATTCTCCTTGATTTGGCATAAACAAACGTTTTTAAATTTTCTCCAAAATCCAGTTTCTTTGCAATTTCATTCTCAATCGAGAGTATCGCGAGTGAATATTGAGCCTTTCTTGTGCCATTGTAGAGCGCAAATACATTTTAATAGGTTTGACTTTGCTAAAACTACGTTCTGCACTAACCACGGGAATTGTCAGGAAATTGAATTGTGCAACCCACAAGTTTGTGAACATGTCTTCGCTGTTGAACTTTTTAAATTAAACTCTACACTTCGCTCGCTATGAGCAGATTGGAGGGGATAAAAATGCTTAGAAGAAGAAAACAATAGCCTATTCTCAAATTCGGAGAATTTTCTGGTGCCTCTGCTTGAGTACCGTACAAGAACATGAGATCAGTAAACATCACATGCTCCTGTTTCCAAAGAAATCGCTTTAGACAACAAATACTATAAAAATCTGTAACTTATTATTTTACATTGATCTAATATGCAGATAATATATAATGAAAGGCGCCAGGCGCTTTCTGACAGTCAAAACACAACATAATGTACTCCGCGCAATCAACTACGTCCACTCATATTGCACGCAGGCGTCAGATGAACAACTAGTGAACAGTATATTTATTATTTAGAAGATGATTGGAGATCATTCACTATCACAAGCTGTTCAAATCTAAAATTGGGCAAAAATTCAGTTTTTTTATGACGCCGATGCGCCCCCCAGGCCGCGGCGCCCAAGGCGACCACCTCGGTCGCCACACCCACGCGACTGCTCTGTATATGAGTCACTGTTTTTGACAATTTTGGTGGGACAACTTTCGAACCACTCTATACCAAGTTCAATCACTCTCTCAATCAATTTCTTGTGTGTTATGGTCAACAAGGGTTTTGCCTTGGGCGCCTTAGAAGAGCATGACGGCCTTGTTCACTCCCCCTCCCCCCAATAAAAAACTAATTCAATATTATTGGTGTATCGCAATAGATTAAAAGAACTCAAGAAATTTGTATTCATGTTTCACGAGTCACAACTGAACTGATTCACAAAATTTAATTATTTGAGTATACAATAAAGATCGGATCATGGAGCTTTTGTGAGTACGACATAAATGTTTAGAAGCTTACATTTGATTTTGATAAATTATATTAACTTAACAGGTTTTTGATAAGGATTTTAATGTCAAAGATATTGAAAAATAATATATACATGATCTTGCAAAATAATAATCATAATAATATTATGTTGATCAAATATGAATAACTGCAAAAATTTGTAGAAAATGTCTCATATTTTTGCAAATAGAATAAATTAGAACATCTCATAACACTCGAAGCATACAATGATTGGAGCATTTGAAAAATAATATTATGTTGGGCTGTTGTTGAGCCTAGAATGCCAATCTTATGCCAATTCATTGATGAAAACAATCAATGGATTGTCGAATGAATGTATCCATTCATCAGAAGACTGGAAGTGAGGAAAATAGTATGAAATAGAGTGAAAAGTTTAAAATATGATATAAAAATTATTATTCATTACAATAACTAAGTTATTATGATTTTTTAGGGTAGCCTGCTGTAAGAATATGTTGAGATATTTTTGAGCCTCGAATGCCAAGCTCAAGATTTTATTACTTCAGATTAAATCAAACACTCAATGGAATTATGGAATGTGCATCCATTCATCAAGAGATTGAAAGTGAGTAAAAAGTCTAAGTAGATAGAAAATACCGAAGGATGATACAATGAAAAAGGATCATGACTGATTACAATAAAATATTGTGATGCAAAACTGTTGTAAATATTATTCACATGAAAATTAAAAATAATGTAGCCTATTCAGAAGAATGGATGTATGCAAAAAATACATGATATGGTATTATACACAGGCCTACTGATTAATTTCATGTTGATCAAGTATAAATATTTATTAAAAGATCATTAATTTTTATCTTATTTATTTTTGTATTGGAGTTTTTTTATTGGAAATTTCTATTGATACTAGCTGGCAGCACTCAAAACTTCGGTTTTGCAGGCATTACCCATGTGTTATTTAGATTATCGAAATTACTTTTCGTGTGTAATTGCAACGTCACGTCTGAAACTGAGCTGTCACCTGTGAGCTGGAAAACCGTATATTATGCTGAAAATGAACTGACTGCTGAATCATCAGTTCACTGAGAGTTCAAGGCCAAAGCAATAGCAGTTACTTCGAGCAGTGGATGCAAAATAGTCTAATTGCACATTAAAGCCACAAAACGAGGAGGTTTTTGTTTACACTTTCAACATACTATCCGGGAAGAAATGGGATTTGTAGATGAATGAATAATTTCTTTTGAATTCGATCAATTTATTGATACTTTCATTATTACCTTGCTGATGAGGCTAACACCAATGACCAAGATACTATTTTTTATTATTACGATATACTCATTTCAAATGAAGGAGGATTCGTCTATACAATTTGGGACTAGATAAGTTCTACTTCCAATAACCAAAAAACAAATCACGGTAACCCTTGAAGATAGAATATTGGAATGAGATATTATACTTTTTTGTTTTGAAAGATCATAATTAAACAGTAGTTGAACATAGGTGTTTGGTAAGGCATCAAATTCTCGATAAATTTATTAATCATTCACAAAAATTCATTTATTTATTTTGCCAGAGGCTTTGTTTTGACATAAATGTCAATAGATTAGAAATGGAGATCAAATTTCGACTTCTTTTTGGGAACTCTGTAATTCGCTGTACTCAGAAACCGTTTTGAACCTATATTATATTAGACTTATCAAGGATGTCTCAATTGAAAGATCATTTCCAGCCCTATCCGGACTTTTTATTCATGTGAAGATTTCCTCGCGACAGCCAAGACGACAAACCGCTACTCTAACCCCAACCATTCTCGAGTGAATCGACTGAAAAAGGCTTATTTTAAATATCAGCTGCAACATAGATAACAACAATGAAGTTGTTCAGATTAGCACTGAACTTCTCTTAAGGGACCCTTTCACGACAGAGCCAACGGAGCCAAATACACAGAACATATCCTCCGATTGGCTGATTCTCACCAACAGCTGTTTCTTAGCCAATTGGAGGATCTGTTCTGTGGATTTGGCTCTGTCGTGAATGTGGGCCTTTGGAGAAGTTTTATTTCGTTATAACTTTTCATCAATGCTACAAATCTCAATAGGCTTCTTCCTCTATATATATAAGATATATAAATAGAGAGAACGTGGGTGGCTAGTTGGAGAAAGTCATTGGTTCTCAAACTTTTTTTTCGAGCCCTACCTGCATAATTCATCTGTAAGCCGGGCCCCCCTACATGTATAAGCATAGACTACTGTGCATGTTGTACATATACGTATACGTACGTAGCCTATATTACCTACATATTTTACACTCAATATTTATTTAGTTGAGTTTAGCACATATACATAACGCAATGGGGCGATAGTCTCAATCATAATAAAACAACTAATTCTATAAAAACAATAAATTATCATTTATTCAGGTACTATCGTACATAGTTGTTATTTTTGTTGCAATTGAACAATAAAAAGAGCCTAAGTGTGAATGATGAGCTCGTTTTTTTCGCACAGAGTTTATTGAAACGAGGTGTCAGCTCTGATAACGCTACTCTAAGTTCCTGGGTCACAACCAGTCTTCATCTATATTTACTTTTCATGGAAGTTAGGGCAGTAAACCCAGTTTCACACGAATAAATTGTCGCAAATGGAGTCAATATCTTCAATACATTATCACTCAAACTTTGGTGTTTCATTCGCACACCAATCCAGAAGGATGTGAGAGGATATTCTTCAAACTTCATTTTAAGCGCAGAGTCACCTTGGAGATCAATGAGGTTTTCTTCACTCATTGATTGAGAATTTAAATGGGTTTTGAATCCATGCCAAACCATTCAAGTTTATATTTATATTTATACAAATATTTTCCGAAACTACTTTTGAGGATTTCTAAATTTTCAAAAACGTATTTCTTCTCATTGGCTGGAGTTAGATACATTTGTATGAAATTTTGGATACATTTCTTCAGTAATAATCTCAAGATTAGGAAATAGCTCCAAGTTGTCACTTTCGAAACCGCACTCGTACAAACTTAGCTTCTTCACAAAGCTTTCCATCATTTCAGTCCATTGCAGAATGTTTGCATCTTTTCTCTGCAAAGACTAGGCTAGGACATATATTTTCTCAAAGATATCCACCATGCATGCTAAAAAATCTGAGTTGGTGAAAAACTTTGAGTTTTGGTGGTTTTTCCCAAGCAAAAGTGTAAGGACTTCATGTCTGAGCTCAAATATTCTAGTTGAAGCCTTTCCTTTTGATAGCCAGCGAGCTTCAGTAAGAAACAGTAGAGCTGTGTGTTCTGAGCCCATGTCTTCACAGAGAATCCCAGAAACTCATGACTTCAAGCCCTTTAATGCTGTTTGGTACACCTTTTTATTTTTATTTGAATTGGATAATCTTTCCAATATAATTGTTAAGATCTCATAATGATCTTAACAACCCATAACTCGCTTATTGAACCACTTAAAAATTTCAGTTTTTCTCACTCTTATAATGATCTTAACAATTATATTGAAAAATATTATCCAATTTGAATAATAAAAAAGTGTACTGAACAGCCTTAATGAGATTGACTGTTTCAACGACCACAATCATGTAAAACTCCATCAAGTTCAAGAGTCATACCTTTTGCAGCTAAAGTAGCCTCCCTATGAATTATACAGTGTGTCCATCTAGCTTCCGGTGCTACCTTTTTGATCAACCCTCGAAGTCCAGTGTACTTTCCTGACATAGCCCGAGCTCCATCTGTAAAAATTCCTACACATTTGCTCCAATACATGTCAATGTCCTTCAAAAATGTATCAATCATTTGAAAAATGCTTTCACCTGTATGTGGGAGAGTGGTGGAGGGCTTCGGGAAAGTGATTATTTTTTCTCTCCCTTTAATTTTGATGATGTACTTATTGTATCAATCAATAGAGAATAAAAGAATGAAAGAAGAAAGATGCTTATCGTAATTATTTTAGAAGTAAATTCATATAATTTTTCAACCAAGCTTCGCGCCCCCCCCCCCTGAGGAATCATAGCGCCTCACTTTAGGGTCGCGCACCACACTTTGAGAACCACTGGAGTAAGTGATTACGCAACGGTCTGACAATCAAGAGAACCCGAGTTCGAATCTCGACCCGGGCAAAAGTTTTTGACCACAGCACAATCATATGGATACGGCCACTCCATCTTTCGGAGGAGACAATAAGTCGTCGGTCCCGACTACCTAAAAAGTAGCCTAGTCGTCAACTCTCATCATCATCCCTTTCACTCAATACCCACGCACAAGCCTAAGAGCTTATGTGGGCATCACCCTCAATATTATTATTATTATCATTATATATTTCGGAATTGTACGTCCTTCCTTTCGTTACATATCTTGCGTACAGACACACACAATTAGAGATAATATTGTTCAGTTGGGTACTAAATAATATAAATTATGCTTCTTTCTTGAAAAGATAGAGATGTAACAGTAATTATCAAGGAGGCTCATCAATTAATTCATGACTTGGAAATGTAAAACTCCGCATTGTGGAATTATATTCCTATAAATATAAAACGATCAAAAATTGGTTCTTTTATTAGCCTACTTATATCCATGGTTGATTTTTCAACACTTTAGACTTGACATCTTATTTACATATTATCTATAGAACAAAATTGGTTGAGAACTCACAAAGATACAAGAATCTCACATTTATTTCAGTTTTATGTAGAAATAAAAATTAAAGTACAAACTGGCAAAACTGATTAAGTAGTTTCAATCAGGATTGTGGTAGGAGTAGTCCGTTGCATGTGGTCTACTTTTGTTCAATATTTAACCCCATTACACATCAAGGTGAATCACAATTCGAAATAAATTCTATAGTCAGAACATTGGCAAAATGTTACAACAACGTCAGCTCACATATCAATATCAACAATATAATAACATATAATCAAATCAAATGAATCTTGAAATGATTCACATGATGCTCAATTAAACTATAAAAAAATTTATAATAAATAAAAATAAAACTCCTTGATAATAAGTTTTCAATAGTACAATTATGAAATTATCACAATAATAAACCATAAAAGACGACTTATTTGAATAATTATCCATTCATAATAATTCATTTATAATAATCCATTCAAAATGCTTCCCAAGAAGTGGAATTCTCTAAAGAGTAGCTAAGAATTCATATCAGTCATCTCATCAGAAAAGCCATCATCATGCCCTGAACTAGTCAACACAAAACCGACTAATCTCATCTACAGTTGCAAAACTCTGGTTCAAATCACCTGATTTGCCTCTACGGAAATCGATGAAACTCCAAGCATCCCTACATGGATTTGCAGCCTCTGCTATAATAATGAATAGTGCATTACCATTTTTCTTAACTTCTCTCAATCTGTGTCGTCGGTATGCTCTTTCAGCCCACCCGCAAGTGGCACTCGATTATACCTGGTTCCAGACAAATAATGCATTATCATTAATCCTTGAATGAGATATTTGGAAATGATAGTCTATCATATCCAATCTCTCATTGGTTAAGCTGCGAACCAATCCTTTACTTGTGGAACAGACTCTATTCTGGCCAAGATTGATTGAATTGAGGTTTTGAAATGCCAAAGTAATAAACCATAACTGCCTGACAGGTGCTTGTTTATAATTCAATGTATAATACAACCCCACTTACAGTTTTCCGAACAATTCCACAACTGACCATTTCTACAGTATTTGAATAAAACCTGGATACATGGACCAACTTATTTTATTCATCTTGACAAGGACAGGATTCATATAATTTCCTTTTTCTTGATTTCTGTTCAAGATTAATATTGAAGCTAGGATAAATAAACTGGGAATCTATAACGCTCTCCTGATTGATAAATAAGTTTTTTTCTGATTGAGAAGTAAGTAGTTAATATATGTAGTGTTCATATAAATTTCTTTCGCGAGTTTAACATGCGATTGGTGGAATCACTATCCTTCCCCACGTTTATAAATTATTTTTATTCTAATTCATTGTCGGTTATGATTGTGACTAGTATAGGTGAAACAATCCATAAACTGAAAATTCTAAATTGATAATTTGGCTTATCATAATAATACGGTACATTTATAACATTCAAATAATAACATTCATTCTACTTATGGATATAAGCTACTCAGTACTGGGATTCAAGAAAGTGCACGTTCCACAGTGCCTCCCAACTCTAAATTGCGAGTTGGTCCTCGACATTGCCGGTAGGTGAGGGAGTCCATAGAAACATTTTTTTGGGGAACCCCTGGTCTACATTGCGTTTTTGCTATTTGTGCTGATTTGAAAAAATAGAGATTTCGGAACTGGTATATCTTTCTGATAGTGATAGATTACCGTACTCCATTTTATGGTGCATTATTGAGAAACTTTCAGCTACCCAAATTGGATTATTTAATAATATGAACTGACTCACTGCTCTGATTTCTCATTCTTCATTTCCTCAAAGATAAATAATTTTGGAATGCCTTGACTCTTTGAGTAATTGCCCGCGCGGTCACCCTCCCTATCTGAGAACTAGTGACTACAATTTTTTTGAGCAGGGTATGATTGCTAAATCTTTTCTCCGGAACAAAGTCTTTTCACACGAAGTGAGCATATAATCAGAGGCGGGGCGTCCGGTCATCTCTGGATTCGCCGATGACTGGACAGAATTGATATGTAATGTGTATATTATTAATTGTAAATATTTAAAATAAATACAAAAAAAGTGAAGAAAACAAAAGAGAAACATTTTTTTTCCGAGCGCGCCAAGCTCGAATCAAGTAGACTACTGCATCATCAGTTCCATCCGTTCAATGTGATTCTCAAAAATATGCGATTCCAGTAATGCTATTTAGCATTGGTTACCACCTCTCTTCTGCATCATCACTCTCCCTCTCCACATGAACCATGGTGGAGTAAACGGTCAAAGACATCGCTATTTTCTGCTGCAATTCCACTGTTCCGCGCCAGTGTTGCAAACCATACGATAATTATTTTGTTTGCAATTTGTTATTGATAATAATTATTATTATCTCTTCTATGTTTGGTTTTGAAGCATCTAAATTCAAAAATCTACTCCGTGAAAATATTAAGAGCTGAAAATTTAGTGAAGTAAACAACTAAAGAATTAACCTATTTCGAACTATGTGTAACCTTTTCTAATTTTGGGAGAGGAATAGCACAAGGTTTCCTTATTTTTCTCTCCCTGTCATTTTTGATGATGTACTTGTTGTATGAATCAATATAGAATAAAGAATTTCATTTCAATTTTTTAAATTAATTTGAGGGCCAGTTTCTGAGCTTGAGATTTAGCCAAGTTCTATAGTTTTCAACTCAAGGATTTATAATAGTAAGCATATCTTATACTAGATGTCATCTTTCTCGATAAATAATCGTCAAAAATGGAACATTATCTTTAAAGTAGGAGAGGGGGTGCAGCTTTCATTCAAACTTTCAACTGAATTGTTCCTGGAGATGACTGAGCCAAAAAGTCACGCCTCGCCCCTGCATATAATACACAAGTAAAATATTCAATCTGAGGTTCACAAGACAGTTTTCGCAGGGATATTGACAGACACAGAAGGAAATGGCAATATGGGGAGAAGCAAAGAGACAAATTTCATTTTATCATAGGCTATCCTGGTTTTGAGATACAATGTTGGGTTACCAACTTTTTACATTTCTGTAAATCAGTAAGTGAATTCTCAGTGGAGCCTGTTCGAGAATATAAACTTACTGACGTGCTATTCTTGAATCTTAACAAACCTCCCATTCCCATCATTCTAGCAATAGCCCAAATTCAATGCGGAAAATTGTGTTTCCAAGAATCATGTTTTAGTCACCATTGATTGTGATGAACCTAATTTGGCGTTGAATTGTAGAGGATTTTGTACTCTTGGAAACGGTTCTGGATTTTTTCACTATGAATGGTTTTTGAGTTATATGGAGAAAAACAGGTATTTTCAAAGACTGTAAGGTTAGCAGAGGGTATTTTTTGTGAAGAATCATCATTTACAGACTATTTGTACCAAATAACTAAAAAATCAGTACTGCAATACATTCTGCAAGCATGTATCCTCGCTCCCTTCTCATGTCACAAGTGAATGAACAGAAAAATAAACTATGAATTCGCTAAGCTGTGAATCAATGAGTCACGGCAAATCCCATAGCAAACCAGTTACTTCGAACAGTGGAGGAGACAATGGAGATTTGCAGGTATATGCAAGTAGCCCGCATTGTATGCTCAATCCGTAAATGAGTTTTGTGTGAGTGTGTATTAGCGATCGTAGCACAACGTGGTGGCAATTTTGGAAACTGGAGTGTATCCCAATTAGGTAGAGTACTAACAGAATGGGGAGATTTTTTTTTATTACGTTTTTACATGGTTTTAAGCATGTAGAAGTGATTTTTACTAAAATAGAGCAGTGACAATACGGGGTCTCCCCTTAGTGTACACACCTCCCCTTAATGTGCTGTGTATACTTGATTGTCTCCCCGTATTATACCTTGTTCCAACACACACACACACACACACACACACACATATACTGGAACAAGGTAACAAACGGGGAGGTGAGAAATGAACATACATTGCGGGGAGGCTGATTTACACACATTTACACACATGTTGGAGACTTAATTTTTGTCTTAGAAAGTATATTAATATGTGTTCAATACAGTTGTAACTTTTTTTCTGTTAACTTGAAAAAAAAATTACGCATTAAACCTACAAAAAGGGGAGAAATGTGTGTACACTTTCACTGAACAAACCGAGGAGAAATGTGTGTACACTTCCACTGCACAAAGCGGGGAGAAATGGTGTGTTCACTTCAAACCCACATTCCGGGGAGGAATTGTGTGTTTAGTTTAACTTACAAAGCGGGGACAAAACCGGTTCTTAACACAAGTTCTGGCTGCAACACTTATTTCGATATTTACTATTCTATTTGATCATAGAATACAATATCGTATGGGTCTTCGAAAGCCAGTTACATGAACGTTGATTTTTGTACGATTGTTTTTTGCCATCCTTATGAATTCGAATAAGTGCAACTTGTCAAACATCATCTGTTTGATCTAATAGAATTTTATAAGGACGGTAAAAAATCGATGTGTATGTAACTGGCTTTTACCTAACAGGCTTCACGAATTACAATACGATAATAGGATAGTTGATACAATACATGGTTTCAATTCAGATTAATTCATTGATAGAAATAAAAGGAGATTCCGGTGTCGATAGCATCGAAGTCGCCAGGCTGGTCTGGATCATTTATGAATTTCTCAGTATGCAGTATCCACTCAGCAGCTCTTATACAAACACAAACATTAGTTTCGTTTTACTTGGAATAGTAAGACATTATTTCATTATGTCCATTATTACAATAGATCAATTCAGATCCAGTTAGCTGTTAGAGTAATATAATGTAATTACATTCTATACTCACTGTTCAGATCAGCACAATGTTTATAGCCTACTGTATGCAGTGAGTATAGAATGTTACATTCTATACTCACTGACTGCATATTTATACTGCGTAATAGATTTTATTGATTGTTGCAAAGATTTTAAGTCAATGATTCAACAGGAAATCCATGGTAATATTTAACGATTTCAACCTAATGAATTAGATTGTTGTACATGACAAAATTGAAATCCCGACAACGTAAATAATTCAGTGAAGTTAACTGTACAAGGTTACTTTTTCTCGTATTTTATTGAGTGATAATGGGAGATGATTTCTGATTCCATATTGGATTCAACCTTTTGAAGTTTGAAACTTTCAAAGCTGGAATTTTTTTTTTAAACTAGAACTTTTAGGGCCGGTTTCCGAGCTCAGGATTTAGCTAAGTCCCAGACTCTAAACAGCAATAGTCAGAAAATTGGCTTTCCAAAGGTCAGCTTTTATAATAGAAGTCTTAGTTTTTATTTTCTCATTTCTATAATTGGAAACGTTTTTCCTTGACGGAATTAGACATTCCTGAATAATTCAAAATAGCTGAAACTTTACACTATTTTCTCTTTATTTTATTTTGTGTTCAATTTTCTAGTTTTTCGAGATTTAATTCAAACGTGACTATGACAATGACTGCGACTACGCCCCGTCTTGGAAAACCAAATTTCTGACTCCAGCTGTTTGAAGTCTTGGACTCAGCTAAATCCCGAGCTCGGAAACCGGCCCCTAATGTTTTAAAATGTTCATGTTTGAACTTTTCAAGAGTGTTTAAAAGCTTCTAAAAACCTTTACCTGTGAGGCAGAAGTATTATTATCTTAGTAGGTACATTTTTACTAACATAACTTTATGATAATGTAAAAGCTATATTAAAAACTGCTGTAACTCCCTTGTTTTTGGGTATTTTCGAAAATGGGACTTACGCTTTAAAAAATTTGGGGTCGCTGAATCCAAATCCGAATACTTTGAGAAAAGTAATGAGTCATACTCTGAGCAAACGCGTCTGAAATTTGAGATCCCCTTGTGAAAGCCTTCGAGCTGCGACATATGAAATGATCTGAAATATGATCTTCAGGAGACGGGATTCTGCCGTGTGAAACTAGCCTAAGAAAAACACGACGGCCTTGTTCAATCCCCCCACCATGACTTCTCAGTAGCTTGACCCTAACATTTACATGATCCTAGAAAGTAGTCTACACCTATGTTCACAGAATAATTCAGAATAATTTATCCTATTTGAAAGAGTGGATGCATGCAAAAAAAAAAACAACTTTCAAAGATCCATGTTCATCAAGCCTTCTGTTAACTGCAAGAGATATTCTGTATCTTTGTGAGTATCTTTGGGAGGCTCCTTTTCCTTTTATATTATCTTTGAAATGCAACATTTTGAAAAACTTCGTATATATGTCGACGCGCAATTTAAAAAGGAACATACCTGTTAAATTTCATGGAAATATATTGCCGTATATCGCTGTGAATGCGCAACATATAAACATAAAGAGAAATGCACAGCCGTCGACATGAATCTTAGACCTCACTTCGCTCGGTCAATTATATACAGTGATGTCGGAGTAATGAGGGATTCCTTCTCTTTTCATATTATCCTTAAAATGCAAAATTGAAAAAAACCTTGTGTATTAATACATCGACGCGCAGTTGAAAAAGGAATATTTCTGCCAAATCTCATAGAATTCTATCAACTTATCTAATATCATAGAATTCTATATGATAGTCTATCATATCCAATCTCTCCTTGGAACCAATCCTTTAATTGAGAAACAGACTCTATTCTGGCCTGGATTGAATCAAGGTTTTGAAATGCCAAGTAATAAACCTAAACTGCCTGACAGGTATTTAATATATAATACAATATTCCACTTACAGTTTTCCTACCAATTCTACTACTGATCATTTAACATTCAAATGAACATTCCAAGTATGGATATAGGCTAATTAGTACTGG